>NW_027315757.1:933979-1090760 GCF_026437365.1 Eucyclogobius newberryi
CACACACCTACATTAGACACACACACACACACACACACCTACATTAGACACACACACACACACCTACATTAGACACACACACACACACACACACACACACACACCTACATTAGACACACACACACACACCTACATTAGACACACACACACACACACACACCTACACACACCTACATTAGACACACACACACACCTACATTAGACACACACACACACACACACACACACCTACATTAGACACACACACACACACACCTACATTAGACACACACACACACACCTACATTAGACACACACACACACACACACCTACATTAGACACACACACACACACCTACATTAGACACACACACACACACCTACATTAGACACACACACACACCTACATTAGACACACACACACACCTACATTAGACACACACACACACACCTACATTAGACACACACACACACATACACACACACACACACACACACCTACATTAGACACACACACACCTACACACACACACACACACACACACCTACATTAGACACACACACACACACACACACACACCTACATTAGACACACACACACACACCTACATTAGACACACACACACACACACACACCTACATTAGACACACACACACACACCTACATTAGACACACACACACACACACACACCTACATTAGACACACACACACACCTACATTAGACACACACACACACACACACACACACACACCTACATTAGACACACACACACACACACCTACATTAGACACACACACACACACCTACATTAGACACACACACCTACATTAGACACACACACACACACCTACATTAGACACACACACACACACCTACATTAGACACACACACACACATACACACACACACACACCTACATTAGACACACACACACCTACACACACACACACACACACACACACACCTACATTAGACACACACACACACACACACCTACATTAGACACACACACACACACACACCTACATTAGACACACACACACACACACACACACACACCTACATTAGACACACACACACACACACACCTACATTAGACACACACACACACACCTACATTAGACACACACACACACACACACACACACACCTACATTAGACACACACACACACACCTACATTAGACACACACACACACACACACACACACACCTACATTAGACACACACACACACACACACACACACCTACATTAGACACACACACACACACACACACCTACATTAGACACACACACAATGGATAATGAAATAGGAGGTAAAATGGGCTGAAAAAGTAAATGGGGAGTTCAATGTTATTCAAAGCAGATCATAAATCACAGGCTTGTGAAAACGTGTTCATGAGATTACAACTAAAAACAGAAGAAGAACTACAATTTGCAGGATTATGGTTCAATTGTTATAGAAACAACCTGCAAAAAGAGAAAATCCAAGAGTAAACTTTAAAGAAACAGTTTGTTGGATCAAAAAGTGCAGAGGCAGAGAAAACTTTAACTTCATTATTTGAATTACATTCTAAAAAAACAAGACAAAAGTCAAAGTGGAATGAAGATTTACTGAAATTTAACAAAGGTGACATATACTTCTTTTTACCACTGGGGGGCAGAGTGGTTGCTCCTGCGGGTGGTCCTGTGAGTGCTCCTGTGGGTGCTCCTGTGGGTGCTGCTGTGAGGGCTCCTGCGGGTGCTCCTGTGGTTGCTCCTGTGAGTGCTCCTGTGAGTGCTCCTGCGGGTGTTCCTGTGGGTGCTCCTGTGAGTGCTCCTGCAGGTGCTCCTGCGGGTGGTCCTGTGAGTGCTCCTGTGAGTGCTCCTGCAGGTGCTCCTGCGGGTGCTCCTGCGAGTGCTCCTGTGAGTGCTCCTGTGAGTGCTCCTGTGGGTGCTCCTGTGGGTGATCCTGCGAGTGCTCCTGTGGGTGCTCCTGTGAGTGCTCCTGCGGGTGCTCCTGCGAGTGCTCCTGTGAGTGCTCCTGTGGGTGCTCCTGCGGGTGCTCCTGTGGGTGCTCCTGTGAGTGCTCCTGCAGGTGCTCCTGCGGGGGCTGATTTTCTATTTCAAAGCCAAACTAAGTAACTTTGGTGATAGAGCTCCCCCTGCAGCTCCTTTGTGAAATTACACAATCAGAAAACAGACCCTAAAGGCTTTTTTCTCTTTTCCTTTTCAAAAATGCAGGTAATATGTGCCGCCCTGTGGATGGCACATATGCCAGGCTCCACGTGCAGCAGGCCACAGGGTCCTGAGTTTGGATCCTTCCTGAATGTTCTTCTACACTGTCCTGTCCAATAAAGACTACACACCAAAAACCAAAAGACAAAAAAATGGAAAAAGAAATAAGGCAATATATTCACATACTGAAACATTTAACATGGCCAAATATAACAGAGAGCCAGGGTTTCTCAGGAGAGTCGTCTTTGGGTCGATGTCAGCAGATGTTACAAGGCTTGATTTCCGCTCAGAGACAGCAGGTGGCGACAGTGAGCTATTCAAATGCCCCAACAACATATTTATCCATCGCAGGGACAAAGACAACAACAGACAAGGATCAAAACGGTTTATTAAACGTAAGGAAAGGCACAGACTGCAGTAAAAACACATGGATGTAAAAAGTGAAAAATATAAAGCAGAAGTAGTCATTAAAAAAGTTGGAAAAATAAATTAGATCAAAATTCTTCCTCAAATTGATCAATCACATGTTCCTCTAAATGAATCCACTAAGAGTAACTGATAAATACCAGTATCACAGTCCGAATAAAGTACACTCGCTCTTCTCTCTGTCTAAAGCCAGCGGTCTGAGTCCAGGTCTCATGAGGATCTGAACGGCTCTAACTCCAGCTCCACTTCAGCCGGCTCTATAGCGCCCCGTCTGGCCTTGACCTGAAACAACAGGACACAGAACATTCAGGTCTAAAAAACAGGACTAAATCAGGTCTAAACCAGGAAAACATGAAAGAATAAACCAGGACCAAACCATAACTTTAAGAACTAACGAAGGCCAAAGCAAGGTCTAAAACAGACTCAAGTGAAATGTGTTGGAAGCTGGACTAAAGCAGGACTCTAACCTAAGTGTAAAGCAGATCCAAACTAGATCCAAACCAGGACTAAATCAGGTCTAAAGACTCCAGTACCTTCCAGAATATGAAGAGCAGAAGGATGATTATGAGAGTCAACAGCAGAACCACCAGGACTCTGAAGATCAAGTCTGAGTCTGAACCTGCAACACAAAAGGACTCATGAGACTGTGACTCTAACATGAGGCTGTGACTCTAACATGAGACTGTGACTCTAACATGAGGCTGTGACTCTAACATGAGACTGTGACTCTAACATGAGACTGTGACTCTAACATGAGGCTGTGACTCTAACATGAGACTGTGACTCTAACACGAGACTGTGACTCTAACATGAGACTGTGACTCTAACATGAGACTGTGACTCTAACATGAGACTGTGACTCTAACATGAGACTGTGACTCTAACATGAGGCTGTGACTCTAACATGAGACTGTGACTCTAACATGAGACTGTGACTCTAACATGAGACTGTGACTCTAACATGAGGCTGTGACTCTAACATGAGGCTGTGACTCTAACATGAGACTGTGACTATAACATGAGACTGTGACTCTAACATGAGACTGTGACTCTAACATGAGACTGTGACTCTAACATGAGGCTGTGACTCTAACATGAGACTGTGACTCTAACATGAGACTGTGACTCTAACATGAGGCTGTGACTCTAACATGAGGCTGTGACTCTAACATGAGGCTGTGACTCTAACATGAGACTGTGACTCTAACATGAGACTGTGACTCTAACATGAGACTGTGACTCTAACACGAGACTGTGACTGTGACTCTAACACGAGACTGTGACTGTGACTCTAACACGAGACTGTGACTCTAACACGAGACTGTGACTCTAACACGAGGCTGTGACTCTAACATGAGGCTGTGACTCTAACATGAGGCTGTGACTCTAACACGAGACTGTGACTCTAACACGAGGCTGTGACTCTAACATGAGGCTGTGACTCTAACATGAGACTGTGACTCTAACATGAGACTGTGACTCTAACATGAGACTGTGACTCTAACATGAGGCTGTGACTCTAACATGAGACTGTGACTCTAACACGAGACTGTGACTCTAACATGAGACTGTGACTCTAACATGAGACTGTGACTCTAACATGAGGCTGTGACTCTAACATGAGGCTGTGACTCTAACATGAGACTGTGACTCTAACATGAGGCTGTGACTCTAACATGTGACTGTGACTCTAACATGAGACTGTGACTGTGACTCTAACACGAGACTGTGACTGTGACTCTAACACGAGACTGTGACTCTAACATGAGACTGTGACTCTAACATGAGGCTGTGACTCTAACATGAGGCTGTGACTCTAACATGAGACTGTGACTCTAACATGAGGCTGTGACTCTAACATGAGACTGTGACTCTAACACGAGGCTGTGACTCTAACATGAGACTGTGACTGTGACTCTAACATGAGACTGTGACTCTAACATGAGGCTGTGACTCTAACATGAGACTGTGACTCTAACATGTGAGGCTGTGACTCTAACATGAGGCTGTGACTCTAACATGAGACTGTGACTCTAACATGAGACTGTGACTCTAACATGAGACTGTGACTATAACATGAGACTGTGACTCTAACATGAGACTGTGACTCTAACATGAGACTGTGACTCTAACATGAGACTGTGACTCTAACATGAGACTGTGACTCTAACATGAGGCTGTGACTCTAACATGAGGCTGTGACTCTAACATGAGACTGTGACTCTAACATGAGACTGTGACTCTAACATGAGACTGTGACTCTAACATGAGACTGTGACTCTAACATGTGAGGCTGTGACTCTAACATGAGGCTGTGACTCTAACATGAGGCTGTGACTCTAACATGAGACTGTGACTCTAACATGTGAGGCTGTGACTCTAACATGAGACTGTGACTCTAACATGAGACTGTGACTCTAACATGAGGCTGTGACTCTAACATGAGGCTGTGACTCTAACATGAGACTGTGACTATAACATGAGACTGTGACTCTAACATGAGACTGTGACTCTAACATGAGACTGTGACTCTAACATGAGACTGTGACTCTAACATGAGGCTGTGACTCTAACATGAGACTGTGACTCTAACATGAGACTGTGACTCTAACATGAGGCTGTGACTCTAACATGAGACTGTGACTCTAACATGTGAGGCTGTGACTCTAACATGAGGCTGTGACTCTAACATGAGACTGTGACTCTAACATGAGACTGTGACTCTAACATGAGACTGTGACTCTAACATGAGACTGTGACTCTAACATGAGACTGTGACTCTAACATGAGGCTGTGACTCTAACATGAGGCTGTGACTCTAACATGAGACTGTGACTCTAACATGAGGCTGTGACTCTAACATGAGGCTGTGACTCTAACATGAGACTGTGACTCTAACATGAGACTGTGACTCTAACATGAGGCTGTGACTCTAACATGTGAGGCTGTGACTCTAACATGAGACTGTGACTCTAACATGAGACTGTGACTCTAACATGAGACTGTGACTCTAACATGTGACTGTGACTCTAACATGATACTGTGACTCTAACATGAGGCTGTGACTCTAACATGAGACTGTGACTCTAACATGAGACTGTGACTCTAACATGAGACTGTGACTCTAACATGAGGCTGTGACTCTAACATGAGGCTGTGACTCTAACATGAGGCTGTGACTCTAACATGAGACTGTGACTCTAACATGAGGCTGTGACTCTAACATGAGGCTGTGACTCTAACATGAGACTGTGACTCTAACATGAGACTGTGACTCTAACATGAGACTGTGACTCTAACATGAGACTGTGACTCTAACATGAGGCTGTGACTCTAACATGAGGCTGTGACTCTAACATGAGACTGTGACTCTAACATGAGACTGTTACTCTAACATGAGGCTGTGACTCTAACATGAGGCTGTGACTCTAACATGAGACTGTGACTCTAACATGAGACTGTGACTCTAACATGAGACTGTGACTCTAACATGAGACTGTGACTCTAACATGAGACTGTTACTCTAACATGAGGCTGTGACTCTAACATGAGGCTGTGACTCTAACATGAGACTGTGACTCTAACATGAGACTGTGACTCTAACATGAGACTGTGACTCTAACATGAGGCTGTGACTCTAACATGAGGCTGTGACTCTAACACGAGACTGTGACTGTGACTCTAACACGAGACTGTGACTGTGACTCTAACACGAGACTGTGACTCTAACACGAGACTGTGACTCTAACATGAGGCTGTGACTCTAACATGAGGCTGTGACTCTAACATGAGGCTGTGACTCTAACATGAGACTGTGACTCTAACACGAGGCTGTGACTCTAACATGAGGCTGTGACTCTAACATGAGGCTGTGACTCTAACACGAGGCTGTGACTCTAACACGAGACTGTGACTCTAACACGAGGCTGTGACTCTAACATGAGACTGTGACTGTGACTCTAACATGAGACTGTGACTCTAACATGAGGCTGTGACTCTAACACGAGGCTGTGACTCTAACACGAGGCTGTGACTCTAACACGAGGCTGTGACTCTAACACGAGGCTGTGACTCTAACACGAGACTGTGACTCTAACACGAGACTGTGACTCTAACACGAGACTGTGACTCTAACATGAGGCTGTGACTCTAACATGAGACTGTGACTGTGACTCTAACATGAGGCTGTGACTCTAACATGAGGCTGTTACTCTAACATGAGACTGTGACTCTAACATGAGACTGTGACTCTAACATGAGACTGTGACTCTAACATGAGACTGTGACTCTAACATGAGGCTGTGACTCTAACACGAGACTGTGACTCTAACACAAGACTGTGACTCTAACATGAGACTAACATGAGACTGTGACTTTAACATGAGGCTGTGACTCTAACAGTAGACTGTGACTCTAACATGAGACTGTGACTCTAACATGAGGCTGTGACTCTAACACGAGGCTGTGACTCTAACACGAGGCTGTGACTCTAACATGAGACTGTGACTGTGACTCTAACATGAGACTGTGACTCTAACATGAGGCTGTGACTCTAACACGAGACTGTGACTCTAACACGAGGCTGTGACTCTAACACGAGGCTGTGACTCTAACACGAGGCTGTGACTCTAACATGAGGCTGTGACTCTAACATGAGGCTGTGACTCTAACATGAGACTGTGACTCTAACATGAGGCTGTGACTCTAACATGAGGCTGTGACTCTAACATGAGACTGTGACTCTAACATGAGACTGTGACTCTAACATGAGACTGTGACTCTAACATGAGACTGTGACTCTAACATGAGGCTGTGACTCTAACATGAGGCTGTGACTCTAACATGAGACTGTGACTCTAACATGAGACTGTTACTCTAACATGAGGCTGTGACTCTAACATGAGGCTGTGACTCTAACATGAGACTGTGACTCTAACATGAGGCTGTGACTCTAACATGAGACTGTGACTGTGACTCTAACATGAGACTGTGACTCTAACATGAGGCTGTGACTCTAACATGAGACTGTGACTCTAACATGAGGCTGTGACTCTAACACGAGACTGTGACTCTAACACAAGACTGTGACTCTAACATGAGACTAACATGAGACTGTGACTCTAACATGAGGCTGTGACTCTAACATGAGGCTGTGACTCTAACATGAGACTGTGACTCTAACATGAGACTGTGACTATAACATGAGACTGTGACTCTAACATGAGACTGTGACTCTAACATGAGACTGTGACTCTAACATGAGGCTGTGACTCTAACATGAGACTGTGACTCTAACATGAGGCTGTGACTCTAACATGAGACTGTGACTCTAACATGAGACTGTGACTCTAACATGAGACTGTGACTCTAACATGAGACTGTGACTCTAACATGAGACTGTGAATCTAACATGAGGCTGTGACTCTAACATGAGACTGTGACTCTAACATGAGACTGTGACTCTAACATGAGACTGTGACTCTAACATGAGACTGTGACTCTAACATGAGACTGTGACTATAACATGAGACTGTGACTCTAACATGAGACTGTGACTCTAACATGAGACTGTGACTCTAACATGAGACTGTGACTCTAACATGAGACTGTGACTCTAACATGAGGCTGTGACTCTAACATGAGGCTGTGACTCTAACATGAGACTGTGATTCTAACATGAGACTGTGACTCTAACATGAGACTGTGACTCTAACATGTGAGGCTGTGACTCTAACATGAGGCTGTGACTCTAACATGAGGCTGTGACTCTAACATGAGACTGTGACTCTAACATGTGAGGCTGTGACTCTAACATGAGACTGTGACTCTAACATGAGGCTGTGACTCTAACATGAGGCTGTGACTCTAACATGAGGCTGTGACTCTAACATGAGACTGTGACTCTAACATGAGACTGTGACTCTAACATGAGACTGTGACTCTAACATGAGACTGTGACTCTAACATGAGGCTGTGACTCTAACATGAGACTGTGACTCTAACATGAGACTGTGACTCTAACATGAGGCTGTGACTCTAACATGAGACTGTGACTCTAACATGTGAGGCTGTGACTCTAACATGAGGCTGTGACTCTAACATGAGACTGTGACTCTAACATGAGACTGTGACTCTAACATGAGACTGTGACTCTAACATGAGACTGTGACTCTAACATGAGACTGTGACTCTAACATGAGGCTGTGACTCTAACATGAGGCTGTGACTCTAACATGAGACTGTGACTCTAACATGAGGCTGTGACTCTAACATGAGGCTGTGACTCTAACATGAGACTGTGACTCTAACATGAGACTGTGACTCTAACATGTGAGGCTGTGACTCTAACATGTGAGGCTGTGACTCTAACATGAGACTGTGACTCTAACATGAGACTGTGACTCTAACATGTGACTGTGACTCTAACATGATACTGTGACTCTAACATGAGGCTGTGACTCTAACATGAGACTGTGACTCTAACATGAGACTGTGACTCTAACATGAGACTGTGACTCTAACATGAGACTGTGACTCTAACATGAGGCTGTGACTCTAACATGAGGCTGTGACTCTAACATGAGACTGTGACTCTAACATGAGGCTGTGACTCTAACATGAGGCTGTGACTCTAACATGAGGCTGTGACTCTAACATGAGACTGTGACTCTAACATGAGGCTGTGACTCTAACATGAGACTGTGACTCTAACATGAGACTGTGTGACTCTAACATGAGGCTGTGTGACTCTAACATGAGGCTGTGACTCTAACATGAGACTGTGACTCTAACATGAGGCTGTGACTCTAACATGAGACTGTGACTCTAACATGAGGCTGTGACTCTAACATGAGGCTGTGACTCTAACATGAGGCTGTGACTCTAACATGAGACTGTGACTCTAACATGAGGCTGTGACTCTAACATGAGGCTGTGACTCTAACATGAGGCTGTGACTCTAACATGAGACTGTGACTCTAACATGAGACTGTGACTCTAACATGAGACTGTGACTCTAACATGAGACTGTGACTCTAACATAAGACTGTGACTCTAACATGACTGTGACTAACATGAGGCTGTGACTCTAACATGAGGCTGTGACTCTAACATGAGACTGTGACTCTAACATGAGACTGTGACTCTTAACACGAGGCTGTGACTCTAACACGAGACTGTGACTCTAACACGAGGCTGTGACTCTAACATGAGACTGTGACTGTGACTCTAACATGAAACTGTGACTCTAACATGAGGCTGTGACTCTAACACGAGGCTGTGACTCTAACACGAGGCTGTGACTCTAACACGAGGCTGTGACTCTAACACGAGACTGTGACTCTAACACGAGACTGTGACTCTAACACGAGACTGTGACTCTAACACGAGACTGTGACTCTAACATGAGGCTGTGACTCTAACATGAGACTGTGACTGTGACTCTAACATGAGGCTGTGACTCTAACATGAGGCTGTGACTCTAACATGAGACTGTGACTCTAACATGAGACTGTGACTCTAACATGAGACTGTGACTCTAACATGAGACTGTGACTCTAACATGAGGCTGTGACTCTAACACGAGACTGTGACTCTAACACAAGACTGTGACTCTAACATGAGACTAACATGAGACTGTGACTCTAACATGAGGCTGTGACTCTAACATGAGACTGTGACTCTAACATGAGGCTGTGACTCTAACACGAGGCTGTGACTCTAACATGAGACTGTGACTGTGACTCTAACATGAGACTGTGACTCTAACACGAGGCTGTGACTCTAACACGAGACTGTGACTCTAACACGAGGCTGTGACTCTAACACGAGGCTGTGACTCTAACACGAGGCTGTGACTCTAACACGAGGCTGTGACTCTAACACGAGGCTGTGACTCTAACACGAGGCTGTGACTCTAACACGAGGCTGTGACTCTAACACGAGACTGTGACTCTAACACGAGACTGTGACTCTAACATGAGACTGTGACTCTAACATGAGACTGTGACTCTAACATGTGAGGCTGTGACTCTAACATGAGGCTGTGACTCTAACATGAGGCTGTGACTCTAACATGAGGCTGTGACTCTAACATGAGACTGTGACTCTAACATGTGAGGCTGTGACTCTAACATGAGACTGTGACTCTAACATGAGGCTGTGACTCTAACATGAGGCTGTGACTCTAACATGAGACTGTGACTATAACATGAGACTGTGACTCTAACATGAGACTGTGACTCTAACATGAGACTGTGACTCTAACATGAGGCTGTGACTCTAACATGAGACTGTGACTCTAACATGAGACTGTGACTCTAACATGAGGCTGTGACTCTAACATGAGACTGTGACTCTAACATGTGAGGCTGTGACTCTAACATGAGGCTGTGACTCTAACATGAGACTGTGACTCTAACATGAGACTGTGACTCTAACACGAGACTGTGACTCTAACACGAGACTGTGACTCTAACATGAGACTGTGACTCTAACATGAGACTGTGACTCTAACATGAGGCTGTGACTCTAACATGAGACTGTGACTCTAACATGAGGCTGTGACTCTAACATGAGGCTGTGACTCTAACATGAGACTGTGACTCTAACATGAGACTGTGACTCTAACATGAGACTGTGACTCTAACATGTGACTGTGACTCTAACATGATACTGTGACTCTAACATGAGACTGTGACTCTAACATGAGACTGTGACTCTAACATGAGGCTGTGACTCTAACATGAGGCTGTGACTCTAACATGAGGCTGTGACTCTAACATGAGACTGTGACTCTAACATGAGGCTGTGACTCTAACATGAGGCTGTGACTCTAACATGAGACTGTGACTCTAACATGAGACTGTGACTCTAACATGAGACTGTGACTCTAACATGAGACTGTGACTCTAACATGAGGCTGTGACTCTAACATGAGGCTGTGACTCTAACATGAGACTGTGACTCTAACATGAGACTGTTACTCTAACATGAGGCTGTGACTCTAACATGAGGCTGTGACTCTAACATGAGACTGTGACTCTAACATGAGACTGTGACTCTAACATGAGACTGTGACTCTAACATGAGGCTGTGACTCTAACATGAGACTGTGACTCTAACATGAGACTGTGACTCTAACATGAGGCTGTGACTCTAACATGAGACTGTGACTCTAACATGAGGCTGTGACTCTAACATGAGGCTGTGACTCTAACATGAGACTGTGACTCTAACATGAGACTGTGTGACTCTAACATGAGGCTGTGTGACTCTAACATGAGGCTGTGACTCTAACATGAGACTGTGACTCTAACATGAGGCTGTGACTCTAACATGAGACTGTGACTCTAACATGAGGCTGTGACTCTAACATGAGGCTGTGACTCTAACATGAGACTGTGACTCTAACATGAGACTGTGACTCTAACATGAGACTGTGACTCTAACATGAGGCTGTGACTCTAACATGAGGCTGTGACTCTAACATGAGGCTGTGACTCTAACATGAGACTGTGACTCTAACATGAGACTGTGACTCTAACATGAGACTGTGACTCTAACATGAGGCTGTGACTGTGACTCTAACATGAGGCTGTGACTCTAACATGAGACTGTGACTCTAACATGAGACTGTGACTCTAACATAAGACTGTGACTCTAACATGAGACTGTGACTAACATGAGGCTGTGACTCTAACATGAGGCTGTGACTCTAACATGAGACTGTGACTCTAACATGAGACTGTGACTCTAACACGAGGCTGTGACTCTAACACGAGACTGTGACTCTAACACGAGACTGTGACTCTAACACGAGGCTGTGACTCTAACATGAGACTGTGACTGTGACTCTAACATGAGACTGTGACTCTAACATGAGGCTGTGACTCTAACACGAGGCTGTGACTCTAACACGAGGCTGTGACTCTAACACGAGGCTGTGACTCTAACACGAGACTGTGACTCTAACACGAGACTGTGACTCTAACACGAGACTGTGACTCTAACACGAGACTGTGACTCTAACATGAGGCTGTGACTCTAACATGAGACTGTGACTGTGACTCTAACATGAGGCTGTGACTCTAACATGAGGCTGTGACTCTAACATGAGACTGTGACTCTAACATGAGACTGTGACTCTAACATGAGACTGTGACTCTAACATGAGACTGTGACTCTAACATGAGGCTGTGACTCTAACACGAGACTGTGACTCTAACACAAGACTGTGACTCTAACATGAGACTAACATGAGACTGTGACTCTAACATGAGGCTGTGACTCTAACAGTAGACTGTGACTCTAACATGAGACTGTGACTCTAACATGAGGCTGTGACTCTAACACGAGGCTGTGACTCTAACACGAGGCTGTGACTCTAACATGAGACTGTGACTGTGACTCTAACATGAGACTGTGACTCTAACATGAGGCTGTGACTCTAACATGAGGCTGTGACTCTAACACGAGACTGTGACTCTAACACGAGGCTGTGACTCTAACACGAGGCTGTGACTCTAACACGAGGCTGTGACTCTAACACGAGGCTGTGACTCTAACACGAGGCTGTGACTCTAACACGAGGCTGTGACTCTAACACGAGGCTGTGACTCTAACACGAGGCTGTGACTCTAACACGAGACTGTGACTCTAACACGAGACTGTGACTCTAACACGAGACTGTGACTCTAACACGAGACTGTGACTCTAACATGAGGCTGTGACTCTAACATGAGACTGTGACTCTAACATGAGACTGTGACTGTGACTCTAACATGAGACTGTGACTGTGACTCTAACATGAGGCTGTGACTCTAACATGAGACTGTGACTCTAACATGAGACTGTGACTCTAACATGAGACTGTGACTCTAACATGAGGCTGTGACTCTAACACGAGACTGTGACTCTAACACAAGACTGTGACTCTAACATGAGACTAACATGAGACTGTGACTCTAACATGAGGCTGTGACTCTAACAGTAGACTGTGACTCTAACATGAGACTGTGACTCTAACATGAGGCTGTGACTCTAACATGAGACTAACATGAGACTGTGACTCTAACATGAGACTGTGACTCTAACATGAGACTGTGACTCTAACATGAGGTTGTGACTAACATGAGGCTGTGACTCTAACATGAGACTGTGACTCTAACATGAGACTGTGACTCTAACATGAGACTGTGACTCTAACATGAGACTGTGACTCTAACACGAGGCTGTGACTCTAACACGAGACTGTGACTCTAACACGAGACTGTGACTCTAACACGAGACTGTGACTCTAACACGAGACTGTGACTCTAACACGAGACTGTGACTCTAACACGAGACTGTGACTCTAACACGAGGCTGTGACTCTAACACGAGACTGTGACTCTAACACGAGACTGTGACTCTAACACGAGGCTGTGACTCTAACACGAGGCTGTGACTCTAACACGAGGCTGTGACTCTAACACGAGGCTGTGACTCTAACACGAAACTGTGACTCTAACACGAGACTGTGACTCTAACACGAGGCTGTGACTCTAACACGAGGCTGTGACTCTAACACGAGGCTGTGACTCTAACACGAGGCTGTGACTCTAACACGAAACTGTGACTCTAACACGAGACTGTGACTCTAACACGAGGCTGTGACTCTAACACGAGGCTGTGACTCTAACACGAGGCTGTGACTCTCACACGAGGCTGTGACTCTAACACGAGACTGTGACTCTAACACGAAACTGTGACTCTAACACGAGACTGTGACTCTAACACGAGGCTGTGACTCTAACACGAGGCTGTGACTCTAACACGAGGCTGTGACTCTCACACGAGGCTGTGACTCTAACACGAGACTGTGACTCTAACACGAGACTGTGACTCTAACACGAGGCTGTGACTCTAACACGAGACTGTGACTCTAACACGAGGCTGTGACTCTAACACGAGGCTGTGACTCTAACACGAGGCTGTGACTCTAACACGAGACTGTGACTCTAACACGAGGCTGTGACTCTAACACGAGGCTGTGACTCTAACACGAGACTGTGACTCTAACACGAGGCTGTGACTCTAACACGAGGCTGTGACTCTAACACGAGGCTGTGACTCTAACACGAGGCTGTGACTCTAACACGAGGCTGTGACTCTAACACGAGGCTGTGACTCTAACACGAGACTGTGACTCTAACACGAGACTGTGACTCTAACACGAGACTGTGACTCTAACACGAGGCTGTGACTCTAACATGAGACTGTGACTCTAACATGAGACTGTGACTGTGACTCTAACATGAGGCTGTGACTCTAACATGAGGCTGTGACTCTAACATGAGACTGTGACTCTAACATGAGACTGTGACTCTAACACGAGGCTGTGACTCTAACACGAGACTGTGACTCTAACACGAGACTGTGACTCTAACACGAGACTGCGACTCTAAAATGAGACTAACATGAGACTGTGACTCTAACATGAGACTGTGACTCTAACATGAGGCTGTGACTCTAACAGTAGACTGTGACTCTAACATGAGACTGTGACTCTAACATGAGGCTGTAACTCTAACATGAGACTAACATGAGACTGTGACTCTAACACGAGACTGTGACTCTAACACGAGACTGTGACTCTAACACGAGACTGTGACTCTAACACGAGACTGTGACTCTAACACGAGACTGTGACTCTAACATGAGACTGTGACTCTAACATGAGGCTGTGACTCTAACATGAGACTGTGACTCTAACATGAGACTGTGACTCTAACATGAGACTGTGACTCTAACATGAGACTGTGACTCTAACACGAGACTGTGACTCTAACACGAGACTGTGACTCTAACATGAGACTGTGACTCTAACATGAGACTGTGACTCTAACACGAGACTGTGACTCTAACACGAGACTGTGACTCTAACACGAGACTGTGACTCTAACATGAGACTGTGACTCTAACATGAGGCTGTGACTCTAACATGAGACTGTGACTCTAACATGAGACTGTGACTCTAACATGAGACTGTGACTCTAACATGAGACTGTGACTCTAACACGAGACTGTGACTCTAACACGAGACTGTGACTCTAACATGAGACTGTGACTCTAACATGAGGCTGTGACTCTAACACGAGGCTGTGACTCTAACATGAGGCTGTGACTCTAACATGAGACTGTGACTCTAACATGAGGCTGTGACTCTAACATGAGGCTGTGTTGCTGTGCTTACCTCCCACATAGAGCTGGAGGGCGTGGCTCTGAGAGGAGAAGGCGTGGTCGAACACCTGCAGGAGGTAAACACAGGTGTAGTTTCCTTTGTGGGCGGGGCCAGTGTCAGAGAACAGGAAGTGTGCAGAGTGATTGACAGCGGGCAGGGTGTGGTTCTGAGTGAGGTTCACAGTGGGAGAGAGGAGCTGGAAGGAGCCTCCTGGGAACTGTGGCTCCACAGAGCATTTGACCCTGAACTTTGACCCCGGCATCACCCGGACCCCCTGAAGCTGGGACTCGGAGGCCCCGTCTAACACAGACAGGGAGATGATTGGACGGTTCAGTAAGTCTGTGAAGAGAGGACGAAGAGGTTTAATTCTTGACCCGACTGAGGCCCGAGTCCAGGGTCAGAGGTCACATTCTGAGTGTTTTACTGTCAACACTAATGTTTAACTCCAAAGTAATAAAGGGTCAAATGTGTGAGGTGAAGGTAGAAGGAGCGAGAGAGGAAGAACGTGAGGCTCTTGCAAATAATCTGATTGAGATTCATTCATTTCTGTTGGTCAGAGGTCAGACACAGGTCATCTTCTGTCAGTGAAACATTTGGTTTGGAGCAGAAGATTTTTTTATATTAAAAGCCACAGATCAAAAGTCTGTATTGTTTGTGTTAAGGAAATGATCATTTAAACTTTTTTTTAATTTCTTTATATTGAGACAAGATCAAAAAGGAAAATGTGTTCCTTCAAACGAGGGGTTAAAATGACGCCAAGATCAAGAGAAAACCTAAAATGCATCAGATTTGTACTTTTACCTGAACACACCACGTCCAGAGCCTGAGAAGAGGGAGAGTCTGTGCTCCAGACACACTCTGTCACTGTCACTGTAGACTTCATCACACAGTCAGAGCTGATCTCCCACACACGACTCTGTGGAAAATCATCTCTGTCTCCTCCAGAAACAGCAGAGCCACAGTCCAGGGCTCGACACACAGCAGCTGTGGCCCCCAAGTTCCAGGGGCCATAGTTCTCCACTCGTCTCCATTCTCCTCTGTGTTTCACCTCCAGAGTCCCAGCACAGCGACTGGCCCCTCCCACCAGCCTGAGGGGCTCTGAACAGACAAGAGACAGAATGAGCCCCGCCCTTTTACCTGAGCAGCTGAAGCCCCGCCCCTTTACCTGAGCAGGTGAGGCCCCGCCCCTTTACCTGAGCAGGTGAGGTTGACAGCGGCTCCAGAGGAGCAGTTCTCAGAGCTGGAGCGGGGACAGTCCCTCAGAGCAGACTCATGTCCCTCACAGTAGAACGTCTGCAGTCCCAGAGGAGAGACCGCCCCCTGGAGGAGAGAAGGAGCCCCACAGCCCAGCTCCCTGCACAGCACCTCTGCACCCTGAAGGTCCAAGGCCTCTTCACAGAGCCAGGTCCAGGACTGATCCCAGATCTGCACTGATCCTGAGCACAGGCCGGACCCCGAGACCAGCCGCACCCAGTCTGTGGACACATGTGACATCACCACTCTGAGCCAATAGGACACACACATGTGTGACATCACCGCTCTGAGCCAATAGGACACACACATGTGTGTGACATCATCGCTCTGAGCCAATAGGACACACACATGTGTGACATCATCGCTCTGAGCCAATAGGACACACACATGTGTGACATCACCGCTCTGAGCCAATAGGACACACACATGTGTGTGACATCATCGCTCTGAGCCAATAGGACACACACATGTGTGACATCATCGCTCTGAGCCAATAGGACACACACATGTGTGACATCATCGCTCTGAGCCAATAGGACACACACATGTGTGACATCACCGCTCTGAGCCAATAGGACACACACATGTGTGACATCACCGCTCTGAGCCAATAGGACACACACATGTGTGTGACATCACTGCTCTGAGCCAATAGGACACACACATGTGTGACATCACCGCTCTGAGCCAATAGGACACACACATGTGTGTGACATCACCGCTCTGAGCCAATAGGACACACACATGTGTGACATCACTGCTCTGAGCCAATAGGACACACACATGTGTGACATCACCGCTCTGAGCCAATAGGACACACACATGTGTGACATCATCGCTCTGAGCCAATAGGACACACACATGTGTGACATCATCGCTCTGAGCCAATAGGACACACACATGTGTGTGACATCACCGCTCTGAGCCAATAGGACACACACATGTGTGACATCACCGCTCTGAGCCAATAGGACACACACATGTGTGACATCACCGCTCTGAGCCAATAGGACACACACACGTGTGACATCACTGCTCTGAGCCAATAGGACACACACATGTGACATCACCGCTCTGAGCCAATAGGACACACACATGTGTGACATCACCGCTCTGAGCCAATAGGACACACACACGTGTGACATCACTGCTCTGAGCCAATAGGACACACACATGTGTGACATCACCGCTCTGAGCCAATAGGACACACACATGTGTGACATCACCGCTCTGAGCCAATAGGACACACACATGTGTGACATCACCGCTCTGAGCCAATAGGACACACACATGTGTGACATCACCGCTCTGAGCCAATAGGACACACACATGTGTGACATCACCGCTCTGAGCCAATAGGACACACACATGTGTGACATCACCGCTCTGAGCCAATAGGACACACACATGTGTGACATCACCGCTCTGAGCCAATAGGACACACACATGTGTGACATGGAGGTTTGTAGGACAATGATATGGGTCAGAAGTCTGAGGACGAGCTCTTCTGGTCCAGAGACATCTGCAGGTA
Organism: Eucyclogobius newberryi; assembly: GCF_026437365.1. NCBI lineage: Eukaryota > Metazoa > Chordata > Actinopteri > Gobiiformes > Gobiidae > Eucyclogobius > Eucyclogobius newberryi. The sequence goes on from NW_027315757.1 coordinate 952,613, forward strand.
GAACTGTGAACACATGAAACTCTTTCACTTTCTTTAGACAATCAAACTCTGGTTACTTAAAGTAACTCTAACTATTTTTAGGCCTGATCTAAACTCTAATTGATCGTTACACAGAGATATTTCACATTAGAGATAAAATATTAAACTTGAACTTGGACATATTCACCAGACACTGGGACAGATACAGAGGGACATTTATTGTCAGGTTTATTCTTCACCTAGTTGTTTTACTTTTTGATCTTTCACTGTCTGGTCTTGTTCTGTTAGTATTAATAATACAAAAAGTAAAAAGATGTGAGAGTGAAGAGGAGAATGTAATATCAGAGCTGAACACAGCTCCAGACCCGGCGTGAGGGACACGAGTCTGTCCTCCTGACACCGAGGTGGTCCCGACCCAAACACTCTTCATTATTTATACTTGATATTTAGAGAGCTAATGCTAAGCTTTAGCATCAAACTGTTCATCATCTGTTATATTGAAACCAATAACACTTCCATAATGAGTGACTCCAGACACAGAGAGGAGCAGTCTGTGAGGAACATCTGAGAGATTCAACCTGAGGATTTAAGACTTTTACCTGAACACACCACGTCCAGAGCCCAAGAAGAGGAAGAGTCTGTGCTCCTGACACACTCTGTCACTGTAGACTTCATCACACAGTCAGAGCTGATCCCCCACACACGACTCTGTGGAAAACCATATCTGTCTCCTCCAGAAACAGCAGAGCCACAGTCCAGGGCTCGACACACAGCAGCTGTGGCCCCCAAGTTCCAGGGGCCATAGTTCTCCACTCGTCTCCATTCTCCTCTGTGTTTCACCTCCAGAGTCCCAGCACAGCGACTGGCCCCTCCCACCAGCCTGAGGGGCTCTGAACAGACAAGAGACAGAATGAGCCCCGCCCTTTTACCTGAGCAGCTGAAGCCCCGCCCCTTTACCTGAGCAGCTGAAGCCCCGCCCCTTTACCTGAGCAGGTGAGGCCAGCTGAGTCAGACAGGGACGGCCCTGTCTACTGACTCCACCTCTCAGTGCTGAGGTTGTGGTTTACAGTAAACTCACACCAGCAGCACAAACCCTCCTGAGCCGGTCGGCACTAGATCATACACTCCTAACTCACGGAAGTCAGAATTTGGAAGTTACAAAATCCAATATGGCGGCCCCCGCGGCAGCCCACATCACATGCGAGGTACATTTCCGGCGTGGGGTGATGGAGACGCTGGGTTCTACTCCCGCTCCAACCCTAAATTTAATTTGGGTTCAAACTTTTCTTCATCTCCTATCTACTACAAAAAAATTAGGTTAGGGGTTAGGATTATTTATGTTGTGGTCAAACACTATCTTTGAGCGGACTATACCACGTGTGAAGTGGAACAAACTGTAATGCAATGAAAAAAAGCTTTTTAGAGAGGAAAGTGTTGCCTGAGCTGTATCAGTGGGAGCGGCCTCAGTCGCCGCCATGTTGGATTCACATTCAGACACTTTTGTCCCGATTCCGTTGATTAACTACTTGAAACTGTTTATTGTCTGTCATGAATGTTTTGTAATAAAGAATTTTGACGATTAAAAAAAGTTAAAAATGAACAAATAGTGGCATTCTGACTTCCGTGAGTTAGGAGTGTATGATCTATTGCCAACCCTCCTGAGCCCTGTTCGCTCTCATGTCGTCTCCAGATCTCTACAGGAAGTTATCAAGGGAGGGAGGCGGGGTCACTTCCTCTTAGCTCCTCCCCCCGCGAGCAGCAGTGGAAATGGGAGGTGGTTTCTCAAGTCGCTCACGTCGCTACTGGTGTGAGTGCGGCGACTGCGTGAGTGCGGCGACGTGAGTGTGAGTGCGGCGGCGGCGTGAGTGTGAGTGCGGCGACTGCGTGAGTGCGGCGACGTGAGTGTGAGTGCGGCGGTGGCGTGAGTGCGGTGGCGTGAGTGTGAGTGCGGCGGTGGCGTGAGTGCGGCGGCGTGAGTGCGGTGGCGGCGTGAGTGTGGTGGCGTGAGTGTGAGTGCGGCGGTGGCGTGAGTGCGGCGGCGTGAGTGCGGTGGCGGCGTGAGTGTGGTGGCGTGAGTGTGAGTGCGGCGGTGGCGTGAGTGCGGCGACTGCGTGAGTGAGGCGGCGTGAGTGTGAGTGCGGCGGTGGCGTGAGTGTGAGTGCGGCGGTGGCGTGAGTGTGAGTGCGGCGGTGGCGTGAGTGCGGTGGCGTGAGTGTGGTGGCGTGAGTGTGAGTGCGGCGGTGGCGTGAGTGCGGCGACTGCGTGAGTGAGGCGGCGTGAGTGCGGCGGTGGCGTGAGTGTGAGTGCGGCGGTGGCGTGAGTGCGGTGGCGTGAGTGTGGTGGCGTGAGTGTGAGTGCGGCGGTGGCGTGAGTGCGGCGACTGCGTGAGTGAGGCGGCGTGAGTGCGGCGGTGGCGTGAGTGTGAGTGCGGCGGCGGCGTGAGTGCATTAGTGTTGACGGTGGCGGTGGCGTGAGTGCGGTGGCGTGAGTGCGGTGGCGGTGGCGTGAGTGCGGTGGTGGCGTGAGTGCGGTGGCGTGAGTGCGGTGGTGGCGCCGTGAGTGCGGCGGCGGCGTGAGTGCGGTGGCGTGAGTGCGGTGGTGGCGCCGTGAGTGCGGTGGTGGCGTGAGTGCGGTGGCGTGAGTGCGGTGGTGGCGCCGTGAGTGCGGCGGCGTGAGTGCGGCTGTGGCGTGAGTGTGGCGGTGTGAGTGCGGTGGCGGTGGCGTGAGTGTGGCGGTGGCGTGAGTGCGGTGGCGTGAGTGTGGCGGTGGCGTGAGTGTGGCGGCGGCGTGAGTGCGGCGGCGGCGTGAGTGCAGCGGTGGCGTGAGTGCGGTGGCGTGAGTGCGGTGGCGTGAGTGCGGTGGCGGTGGCGTGAGTGTGGTGGCGGCGTGAGTGCGGCGGCGGCGTGAGTGTGAGTGCGGCGGCGTGAGTGCGGTGGCGTGAGTGTGAGTGCGGCGGTGGCGTGAGTGTGAGTGCGGCGGTGGCGTGAGTGCGGCGGTGGCGTGAGTGCGGCGGCGTGAGTGCAGTGGCGTGAGTGCGGCGGCGTGACTGCGGCGGCGGCGTGAGTGCGGCGGCGGCGTGAGTGCATTAGTGTTGACGGTGGCGGTGGCGTGAGTGCGGAGGTGGCGTGAGTGCGGTGGCGGTGGCGTGAGTGCGGTGGTGGCGCCGTGAGTGCGGCGGCGGCGTGAGTGCGGTGGCGGTGGCGTGAGTGTGGCGGCGGCGGCGTGAGTGCGTTGGCGGCGTGAGTGCGGCGTGAGTGTGGAGGTGGCGTGAGTGCAGTGGCGTGAGTGCGGCGGCGGCGTGAGTGCGGCGGCGGCGTGAGTGCGGAGGTGGCGTGAGTGCGGTGGTGGCGGCGTGAGTGCGGTGGCGGCGGCGTGAGTGCGGCGGCGGCGGCGTGAGTGCGGCGGCGGCGTGAGTGCGGTGGCGGCGGCGGGAGTGCGGTGGCGGCGGCGTGAGTGCGGTGGCGGCGGCGTGAGTGCGGTGGCGGCGGCGTAAGTGCGGTGGCGGCGGCGTAAGTGCGGTGGCGGCGGCGTGAGTGCGGTGGCGGCGTGAGTGTGGTGGCGTGAGTGTGAGTGCGGCGGTGGCGTGAGTGCGGCGGCGTGAGTGCGGTGGCGGCGTGAGTGTGGTGGCGTGAGTGTGAGTGCGGCGGTGGCGTGAGTGCGGCGACTGCGTGAGTGAGGCGGCGTGAGTGTGAGTGCGGCGGTGGCGTGAGTGCGGCGGCGTGAGTGCGGTGGCGGCGTGAGTGTGGTGGCGTGAGTGTGAGTGCGGCGGTGGCGTGAGTGCGGCGACTGCGTGAGTGAGGCGGCGTGAGTGCGGCGGTGGCGTGAGTGTGAGTGCGGCGGTGGCGTGAGTGTGAGTGCGGCGGTGGCGTGAGTGCGGTGGCGTGAGTGCGGTGGCGTGAGTGTGGCGGCGGCGTGAGTGCGGCGGCGTGAGTGCGGCGGCGGCGTGAGTGTGAGTGCGGCGGCGTGAGTGCGGTGGCGTGAGTGTGAGTGCGGCGGTGGCGTGAGTGTGAGTGCGGCGGTGGCGTGAGTGCGGCGGTGGCGTGAGTGCGGCGGCGTGAGTGCAGTGGCGTGAGTGCAGTGGCGTGAGTGCGGCGGCGTGAGTGCGGCGGCGGCGTGAGTGCGGCGGCGGCGTGAGTGCATTAGTGTTGACGGTGGCGGTGGCGTGAGTGCGGAGGTGGCGTGAGTGCGGTGGCGGTGGCGTGAGTGCGGTGGTGGCGCCGTGAGTGCGGCGGCGGCGTGAGTGCGGTGGCGGTGGCGTGAGTGTGGCGGCGGCGGCGTGAGTGCGGCGGCGGCGTGAGTGCGTTGGCGGCGTGAGTGCGGCGTGAGTGTGGAGGTGGCGTGAGTGCAGTGGCGTGAGTGCGGCGGCGGCGTGAGTGCGGCGGCGGCGTGAGTGCGGCGTGAGTGTGGAGGTGGCGTGAGTGCAGTGGCGTGAGTGCGGCGGCGGCGTGAGTGCGGCGGCGGCGTGAGTGCGGCGTGAGTGTGGAGGTGGCGTGAGTGCAGTGGCGTGAGTGCGGCGGCGGCGTGAGTGCGGCGGCGGCGTGAGTGCGGAGGTGGCGTGAGTGCAGTGGCGGCGGCGTGAGTGCGGTGGCGGCGGCGTGAGTGCGGCGGCGGCGGCGTGAGTGCGGCGGCGGCGGGAGTGCGGCGGCGTGAGTGCGGCGGCGGCGTGAGTGCGGCGGCGTGAGTGCGGCGGCGGCGTGAGTGCGGCGGCGGCGTGAGTGCGGCGGCGGCGTGAGTGCGGCGGTGGCGTGAGTGCGGCTGCGTGAGTGCGGCTGCGGCGTGAGTGCGGTGGCGGCGTGAGTGCGGTGGTGGCGTGAGTGCGGTGGTGGCGTGAGTGCGGCGGCGGCGTGAGTGCGGCGGCGGCGTGAGTGCGGCGGCGGCGTGAGTGCAGCGGTGGCGTGAGTGCGGCTGCGTGAGTGCGGCTGCGGCGTGAGTGTGGTGGCGGTGGCGTGAGTGCGGTGGCGTGAGTGCGGCGGTGGCGTGAGTGTGGCGGTGGCGTGAGTGCGGCGGCGTGAGTGCGGCGGCGGCGTGAGTGCGGTGGCGTGAGTGCGGTGGTGTGAGGGCGACGACGTGAGTGTGGTGGTGGCGTGAGTGCAGCGGCGTGAGTGTGGCGGTGGCGTGAGTGCGGTGGTGGCGGCGTGAGTGCAGTGGCGGTGGCGTGAGTGCGGCGGCGGCGTGAGTGCGGCGGCGTGAGTGCGGCGGCGGCGTGAGTGCGGTGGCGGTGGCGTGAGTGCGGTGGCGGTGGCGTGAGTGCGGCGGTGTGAGGGCGGCGACGTGAGTGTGGTGGTGGCGTGAGTGCGGCGGTGGCGTGAGTGCGGCGGCGGTGGCGTGAGTGCGGTGGCGTGAGTGCGGTGGCGGTGGCGTGAGTGCGGTGGTGGCGGCGTGAGTGAGGCGGCGGCGTGAGTGCGGCGGCGGCGTGAGTGCGGCGGCGTGAGTGCGGCGGCGGCGTGAGTGCGGTGGCGGTGGCGTGAGTGTGGCGGTGGCGTGAGTGCGGTGGCGTGAGTGCGGCTGTGGCGTGAGTGCGGTGGCGGTGGCGTGAGTGTGGCGGTGGCGTGAGTGCAGTGGCGCCGTGAGTGCGGCGGCGTGAGTGTGGCGGTGGCGTGAGTGCGGCGGCGGCGTGAGTGCAGCGGTGGCGTGAGTGCGGCTGCGTGAGTGCGGCTGCGGCGTGAGTGCGGTGGCGGTGGCGTGAGTGCGGTGGTGGCGTGAGTGCGGCTGCGGCGTGAGTGCGGTGGCGGTGGCGTGAGTGCGGTGGTGGCGTGAGTGCGGCGGCGGCGTGAGTGCGGCGGCGGCGTGAGTGCGGCTGCGGCGTGAGTGCGGTGGCGGTGGCGTGAGTGCGGTGGTGGCGTGAGTGCGGCGGCGGCGTGAGTGCGGCGGCGGCGTGAGTGCGGCTGCGTGAGTGCGGCTGCGGCGTGAGTGCGGTGGCGGTGGCGTGAGTGCGGTGGTGGCGTGAGTGCGGTGGTGGCGTGAGTGCGGCGGCGTGAGTGCGGCGGCGTGAGTGCGGTGACGGTGGCGTGAGTGCGGTGGCGGTGGCGTGAGTGCGGCGGTGTGAGTGCGGCGACGTGAGTGTGGTGGTGGCGTGAGTGCGGTGGCGGTGGCGTGAGTGTGGCGGTGGCGTGAGTGCGGTGGTGGCGGCGTGAGTGCGGTGGCGGTGGCGTGAGTGCGGCGGTGTGAGGGCGGCGACGTGAGTGTGGTGGTGGCGTGAGTGCAGCGGCGTGAGTGTGGCGGTGGCGTGAGTGCGGTGGTGGCGGCGTGAGTGTGGCGGTGGCGTGAGTGCGGTGGTGGCGGCGTGAGTGCGGTGGCGGTGGCGTGAGTGCGGCGGTGTGAGGGTGGTGGTGGCGTGAGTGCAGCGGCGTGAGTGTGGCGGTGGCGTGAGTGCGGTGGTGGCGGCGTGAGTGCAGTGGCGGTGGCGTGAGTGCGGTGGCGGTGGCGTGAGTGCGGTGGCGGTGGCGTGAGTGCGGCGGTGTGAGGGCGGCGACGTGAGTGTGGTGGTGGCGTGAGTGCAGCGGCGTGAGTGTGGCGGTGGCGTGAGTGCGGCGGCGGCGTGAGTGCAGTGGCGGTGGCGTGAGTGCGGCGGCGGCGTGAGTGCGGCGGCGTGAGTGCGGCGGCGGCGTGAGTGCGGTGGCGGTGGCGTGAGTGCGGTGGCGGTGGCGTGAGTGCGGCGGTGTGAGGGCGGCGACGTGAGTGTGGTGGTGGCGTGAGTGCGGCGGTGGCGTGAGTGCGGCGGCGGTGGCGTGAGTGCGGCGGCGTGAGTGTGGCGGCGGCGTGAGTGCGTTGGCGGCGTGAGTGCGGAGGTGGCGTGAGTGCGGTGGCGTGAGTGCGGTGGTGGCGGCGTGAGTGCGGTGGTGGCGGCGTGAGTGAGGCGGCGGCGTGAGTGCGGCGGCGGCGTGAGTGCGGCGGCGGCGTGAGTGCGGCGGCGTGAGTGCGGCGGCGTGAGTGCGGCTGTGGCGTGAGTGTGGCGGTGTGAGTGCGGTGGCGGTGGCGTGAGTGTGGCGGTGGCGTGAGTGCGGTGGCGTGAGTGTGGCGGTGGCGTGAGTGTGGCGGCGGCGTGAGTGCGGCGGCGGCGTGAGTGCAGCGGTGGCGTGAGTGCGGTGGCGTGAGTGCGGTGGCGGTGGCGTGAGTGTGGTGGCGGCGTGAGTGCGGCGGCGTGAGTGTGGCGGTGGCGTGAGTGCGGCGGCGTGAGTGCGGCGGCGGCGTGAGTGCGGCGGCGTGAGTGCGGCGGCGGCGTGAGTGCGGTGGCGTGAGTGTGGCGGCGGCGTGAGTGCGGCGGCGTGAGTGCGGCGGCGGCGTGAGTGCGGTGGCGTGAGTGCGGCGGCGGCGTGAGTGCGGTGGTGGCGTGAGTGCGGCTGCGTGAGTGCGGTGGCGGTGGCGTGAGTGCGGTGGCGGTGGCGTGAGTGCGGCGGCGGCGTGAGTGCGGCGGCGTGAGTGCGGCGGCGGCGTGAGTGCGGCGGCGTGAGTGCGGCGGCGGCGTGAGTGCGGTGGCGTGAGTGTGGCGGCGGCGTGAGTGCGGCGGCGTGAGTGCGGCGGCGGCGTGAGTGCGGTGGCGGTGGCGTGAGTGCGGCGGCGGCGTGAGTGCGGTGGTGGCGTGAGTGCGGTGGTGGCGTGAGTGCGGCGGCGTGAGTGCGGCTGCGGCGTGAGTGCGGTGGTGGCGTGAGTGCGGTGGTGGCGTGAGTGCGGCGGCGTGAGTGTGGTGGCGTGAGTGCGGTGGTGGTGGCGTGAGTGCGGTGGTGGTGGCGTGAGTGCAGCGGTGGCGTGAGTGCGGTGGCGGTGGCGTGAGTGCGGCGGCGGCGTGAGTGCGGTGGTGGCGTGAGTGCGGTGGTGGCGTGAGTGCGGCGGCGTGAGTGTGGTGGCGTGAGTGCGGTGGTGGTGGCGTGAGTGCGGCTGCGTGAGTGCGGCTGCGGCGTGAGTGCGGTGGCGGTGGCGTGAGTGCGGTGGTGGCGTGAGTGCGGTGGTGGTGGCGTGAGTGCGGCTGCGTGAGTGCGGTGGCGGTAGCGTGAGTGCAGCGGCGGCGTGAGTGTCTTCACCTGTGGAGCTGCTGTTTGCTGACAGGACGCCTGCTCAAAGAAAAGTCATGTCACAAGATGGCGGTTGTCGGCCACACGGCACAAAATGGCTGCTGCTCCCGTCATTGAAGCGCACGGGCCTATTCTGATCAGTTTGATGGAAACAGGAAGCTCACTATCGCTCTGATCGCACTCTGGGGTTTGTGTATTTACATTTGCACATTCTTCAGATCCTGTTTTGCTTAATAAAAGGTGTGAATAACTAATGAACAATGGGTGTTATACCAGTGTGTTTTCTCCTCCAGCTTTGGCCTGCTCTTCCCCCCAGACAGAGAAAACATGACTGGAGAATGTGTTCTTCCCCCTCACACTTAGGACGTCCTGGACTTTTTCTCCATATATTCCATTTGGTCCAGCGTCTCGTGAAAGGAACTCCTAAGCTGCTTTATCTGTGGCTTGAAATGAAAGCTCCTCTTCTTTACAGAATCAATCATTCTGGGAAGCATCCAAAACACATTTGTACTGAATTTGTCATCGGCTTTTAAAAGAGAACGGTCCAAACTCAACAAAAGCTCAAACTAGTGTCATTCAGACTGTCCTCCAACACCAGCTTCACTCCTGCAAATATTTAAGAAAGAAAAGCTGTCAAGTTATAATGTTTTCCTCTGAGCAGAGCTTGGTTTTAGTTCTAATTTGAGTAAAACAGACACTGCCCCTGCCCTGCACCTGCCATGCTCCTGCCATGCCCCTGCTCTGCACCTGCTCTGCCCCTGCTCTGCACCTGCCATGCCCCTGCTCTGCCCCTGCTCTGCCCCTGCCCTGCCCCTGCTCTGCCCCTGCTCTGCCCCTGCACTGCCCCTGCTCTGCACCTGCCATGCCCCTGCTCTGCACCTGCCATGCCCCTGCCATGCCCCTGCACTGCCCCTGCTCTGCACCTGCCATGCCCCTGCTCTGCCCCTGCTCTGCCCCTGCTCTGCACCTGCCATGCCCCTGCTCTGCCCCTGCTCTGCACCTGCAATGCCCCTGCCATGCTCCTGCCCTGCACCTGCACTGCCCCTGCTCTGCCCCTGCCATGCCCCTGCTCTGCCCCTGCTCTGCCCCTGCTCTGCCCCTGCTCTGCCCCTGCCATGCCCCTGCTCTGCACCTGCCATGCCCCTGCTCTGCCCCTGCTCTGCCCCTGCTCTGCACCTGCTCTGCACCTGCCATGCCCCTGCTCTGCACCTGCCATGCCCCTGCCATGCACCTGCTCTGCACCTGCCATGCCCCTGCTCTGCCCCTGCACTGCCCCTGCTCTGCACCTGCCATGCACCTGCTCTGCACCTGCCATGCCCCTTCCTCTGCACCTGCTCTGCCCCTGCTCTGCACCTGCCATGCTCCTGCCCTGCACCTGCTCTGCCCCTTCCTCTGCACCTGCTCTGCCCCTGCTCTGCACCTGCCATGCTCCTGCCCTGCACCTGCACTGCCCCTGCTCTGCACCTGCCATGCCCCTGCTCTGCACCTGCCATGCCCCTGCACTGCACCTGCTCTCCCCCTGCCATGCCCCTGCTCTGCACCTGCCATGCCCCTGCTCTGCCCCTTTCTCTGCACCTGCTCTGCACCTGCTCTGCACCTGCCATGCCCCTGCTCTGCCCCTGCACTGCACCTGCTCTGCACCTGCTCTGCCCCTGCCATGCCCCTGCTCTGCACCTGCCATGCCCCTGCTCTGCACCTGCTCTGCCCCTGCCATGCCCCTGCTCTGCACCTGCCATGCCCCTGCTCTGCCCCTGCCCCTGCTCTGCCCCTGCCATGCCCCTGCTCTGCCCCTGCCATGCCCCTGCACTGCACCTGCTCTGCCCCTGCCATGCCCCTGCTCTGCACCTGCAATGCCCCTGCTCTGCCCCTGCCATGCTCCTGCTCTCCCCCTGCCATGCCCCTGCTCTGCACCTGCCATGCCCCTGCTCTGCACCTGCCATGCCCCTGCTCTGCCCCTGCACTGCACCTGCTCTGCACCTGCTCTGCCCCTGCCATGCCCCTGCTCTGCACCTGCTCTGCCCCTGCCATGCCCCTGCTCTGCCCCTGCCATGCCCCTGCCATGACCCTGCTCTGCCCCTGCCATGCCCCTGCTCTGCACCTGCTCTGCACCTGCCATGCCCCTGCTCTGCCCCTGCCATGCCCCTGCTCTGCACCTGCCATGCCCCTGCTCTGCACCTGCCATGCCCCTGCTCTGCACCTGCCATGCCCCTGCTCTGCACCTGCTCTGCACCTGCCATGCCCCTGCTCTGCCCCTGCCATGCCCCTGCTCTGCACCTGCCATGCCCCTGCTCTGCCCCTTCACTGCACCTGCTCTGCCCCTGCCATGCCCCTGCCATGACCCTGCTCTGCCCCTGCCATGCCCCTGCTCTGCACCTGCCATGCCCCTGCTCTGCCCCTGCCCTGCCCCTGCTCTGCCCCTGCTCTGCCCCTGCACTGCCCCTGCTCTGCACCTGCCATGCCCCTGCTCTGCACCTGCCATGCCCCTGCTCTGCACCTGCCATGCCCCTGCCATGCACCTGCTCTGCCCCTGCCCTGCCCCTGCTCTGCCCCTGCTCTGCCCCTGCACTGCCCCTGCTCTGCACCTGCCATGCCCCTGCTCTGCACCTGCCATGCCCCTGCCATGCACCTGCTCTGCACCTGCCATGCCCCTGCTCTGCCCCTGCACTGCCCCTGCTCTGCACCTGCCATGCACCTGCTCTGCACCTGCCATGCCCCTTCCTCTGCACCTGCTCTGCCCCTGCTCTGCACCTGCCATGCTCCTGCCCTGCACCTGCTCTGCCCCTTCCTCTGCACCTGCTCTGCCCCTGCTCTGCACCTGCCATGCTCCTGCCCTGCACCTGCACTGCCCCTGCTCTGCACCTGCCATGCCCCTGCTCTGCACCTGCCATGCCCCTGCACTGCACCTGCTCTCCCCCTGCCATGCCCCTGCTCTGCACCTGCCATGCCCCTGCTCTGCCCCTTTCTCTGCACCTGCTCTGCACCTGCTCTGCACCTGCCATGCCCCTGCTCTGCCCCTGCACTGCACCTGCTCTGCACCTGCTCTGCCCCTGCCATGCCCCTGCTCTGCACCTGCCATGCCCCTGCTCTGCACCTGCTCTGCACCTGCTCTGCCCCTGCCATGCCCCTGCACTGCCCCTGCCATGCCCCTGCTCTGCACCTGCCATGCCCCTGCCATGCCCCTGCTCTGCACCTGCCATGCCCCTGCTCTGCCCCTGCTCTGCCCCTGCCATGCCCCTGCTCTGCACCTGCCATGCCCCTGCTCTGCCCCTGCCCCTGCTCTGCCCCTGCCATGCCCCTGCTCTGCCCCTGCCATGCCCCTGCACTGCACCTGCTCTGCCCCTGCCATGCCCCTGCTCTGCACCTGCCATGCCCCTGCTCTGCCCCTGCCATGCTCCTGCTCTCCCCCTGCCATGCCCCTGCTCTGCACCTGCCATGCCCCTGCTCTGCACCTGCCATGCCCCTGCTCTGCCCCTTTCTCCGCACCTGCTCTGCCCCTGCACTGCACCTGCTCTGCACCTGCTCTGCCCCTGCCATGCCCCTGCTCTGCACCTGCTCTGCACCTGCTCTGCACCTGCCATGCCCCTGCCATGCCCCTGCTCTGCCCCTGCCATGCCCCTGCTCTGCCCCTGCCATGCCCCTGCTCTGCCCCTGCACCTGCTCTGCCCCTGCCATGCCCCTACTCTGCACCTGCCATGCCCCTGCTCTGCCCCTTCACTGCACCTGCTCTGCCCCTGCCATGCCCCTGCCATGCCCCTGCTCTGCACCTGCCATGCCCCTGCCATGCCCCTGCTCTGCCCCTGCCCTGCCCCTGCTCTGCCCCTGCCCTGCCCCTGCTCTGCCCCTGCCATGCCCCTGCTCTGCACCTGCCCTGCCCCTGCTCTGCCCCTTCCTCTGCACCTGCTTTGCCCCTGCCATGCCCCTGCTCTGCACCTGCTCTGCACCTGCCATGCCCCTGCCATGCCCCTGCACTGCCCCTTCCTCTGCCCCTGCTCTGCCCCTGCCCTGCACCTGCCATGCCCCTGCACTGCCCCTTCCTCTGCCCCTGCTCTGCCCCTGCTCTGCCCCTGCCATGCCCCTGCTCTGCCCCTGCACTGCACCTGCTCTGCCCCTGCTCTGCACCTGCTCTGCACCTGCTCTGCCCCTGCCATGCCCCTGCTCTGCCCCTTCCTCTGCACCTGCACTGTTCATGTCCTCATCACACATTCTAGAACTTTTCCCTTGTGGCGGCCTCAAGTGGCATCTTACGGTACTTCTCAAACTGTAAATATACATATCAACTTTTTTCTCCTTAGTTTATAACTTGTTATACATCAGTTTGTACTGCAAGAAATGTTATTTAAGCTGAATAACAAATAGAATAAAAATGACCCTTCTGCTGATGTCATCATGTTGAGTTCTCGCTTTCTTCTATTATTGCATTTTGACTTTTCCACTTCAAGTCCAGAACTACAGAGTCTCAGCTTCTCAAAGAGTCTTGCCAATAGTTTGTTCAGGAACAGCTTCCGGTTTAATTGTGTAAGTCATCGTCAAGAGAAAACAACTCTTTTTCAACGTTGGGGAACAAACAAACACATCATTTTCCACATTTCATCAAGTCAAGTTCAAACGCTGCAATGAAAAGTGGGTCAAAGGAAAAAAGCTGAAAAACCAAGAATGTTCAGGTCTAAAGTGAGGATGCATTAGAAAACAGAATATTCACTATTTATGACTGTATTAAAATATGAGTCCCACGATGTCCCTCTGACAGTGGAAGAACATGTCTGTATTTAATCTGAAAGTGACAAAGTGACAAAAGTCTGACTAAAGTCTGACTAAAGTCTGACTAAAGTCTGACTAAAGTCTGACAAAAGTCTGACAAAAGTCTGACAAAAGTCTGACAAAAGTCTGACAAAAGTCTGACAAAAGTCTGACTAAAGTCTGACTAAAGTCTGACAAAAGTCTGACAAAAGTCTGACAAAAGTCTGACAAAAGTCTGACAAAAGTCTGACAAAAGTCTGACTCAAGTCTGACTAAAGTCTGACTAAAGTCTGTCTAAAGTCTGACTAAAGTCTGACTAAAGTCTGACAAAAGTCTGACAAAAGTCTGACAAAAGTCTGACTAAAGTCTGACTAAAGTCTGACTAAAGTCTGACTAAAGTCTGACTAAAGTCTAAAGTCTGACAAAAGTCTGACAAAAGTCTGACAAAAGTCTGACTAAAGTCTGACTAAAGTCTGACTAAAGTCTGACTAAAGTCTGTCTAAAGTCTGACTAAAGTCTGACTAAAGTCTGACAAAAGTCTGACTAAAGTCTGACAAAAGTCTGACAAAAGTCTGACAAAGTCTGACTAAAGTCTGTCTAAAGTCTGTCTAAAGTCTGACAAAAGTCTGACAAAAGTCTGACAAAAGTCTGACTAAAGTCTGTCTAAAGTCTGACTAAAGTCTGACTAAAGTCTGACAAAAGTCTGACTAAAGTCTGACTAAAGTCTGACAAAAGTCTGACAAAAGTCTGACAAAAGTCTGACTAAAGTCTGACTAAAGTCTGACTAAAGTCTGACTAAAGTCTGACTAAAGTCTGACTAAAGTCTGACTAAAGTCTAAAGTCTGACTAAAGTCTGACTAAAGTCTGACAAAAGTCTGACAAAAGTCTGACTAAAGTCTGACAAAAGTCTGACAAAAGTCTGACAAAAGTCTGACTAAAGTCTGACAAAAGTCTGACAAAAGTCTGACAAAAGTCTGACAAAAGTCTGACTAAAGTCTGACTAAAGTCTGACTAAAGTCTGACAAAAGTCTGAGTAAAGTCTGAGTAAAGTCTGACTAAAGTCTGACAAAAGTCTGACAAAAGTCCGACTAAAGTCCGACTAAAGTCCGACAAAAGTCCGACAAAAGTCCGACAAAAGTCCGACAAAAGTCTGACTAAAGTCTGACAAAAGTCTGACAAAAGTCTGACAAAAGTCTGACAAAAGTCTGACAAAAGTCTGACAAAAGTCTGACAAAAGTCTGACTAAAGTCTGACTAAAGTCTGACTAAAGTCTGACAAAAGTCTGACTAAAGTCTGACTAAAGTCTGACTAAAGTCTGACAAAAGTCTGACAAAAGTCTGACAAAAGTCTGACAAAAGTCTGACAAAAGTCTGACAAAAGTCTGACTAAAGTCTGACTAAAGTCTGTCTAAAGTCTGTCTAAAGTCTGACTAAAGTCTGACAAAAGTCTGACAAAAGTCTGACTAAAGTCTGACTAAAGTCTGACTAAAGTCTGACTAAAGTCTGACTAAAGTCTGACAAAAGTCTGACAAAAGTCTGACTAAAGTCTGACTAAAGTCTGACTAAAGTCTGACAAAAGTCTGACTAAAGTCTGACTAAAGTCTGACTAAAGTCTGACTAAAGTCTGACTAAAGTCTAAAGTCTGACTAAAGTCTAAAGTCTGACTAAAGTCTGACTAAAGTCTGACAAAAGTCTGACAAAAGTCTGACTAATGTCTAAAGTCTGACTAAAGTCTGACTAAAGTCTGACTAAAGTCTGACTAAAGTCTGACTAAAGTCTAAAGTCTGACTAAAGTCTGACTAAAGTCCGACAAAAGTCCGACAAAAGTCCGACAAAAGTCCGACAAAAGTCCGACAAAAGTCTGACTAAAGTCTGACTAAAGTCTGACAAAAGTCTGACAAAAGTCTGACTAAAGTCTGACTAAAGTCTGACAAAAGTCTGACAAAAGTCTGACAAAAGTCTGACAAAAGTCTGACAAAAGTCTGACTAAAGTCTGACTAAAGTCTGTCTAAAGTCTGACTAAAGTCTGACAAAAGTCTGACTAAAGTCTGACTAAAGTCTGACTAAAGTCTGACTAAAGTCTGACTAAAGTCTGACTAAAGTCTGACAAAAGTCTGACTAAAGTCTGACTAAAGTCTGACTAAAGTCTGACTAAAGTCTGATAAAAGTCTGACTAAAGTCTGACTAAAGTCTGACAAAAGTCTGACTAAAGTCTGACTAAAGTCTGACTAAAGTCTGACTAAAGTCTAAAGTCTGACTAAAGTCTAAAGTCTGACTAAAGTCTGACTAAAGTCTGACAAAAGTCTGACAAAAGTCTGACTAATGTCTAAAGTCTGACTAAAGTCTGACTAAAGTCTGACTAAAGTCTGACTAAAGTCTAAAGTCTGACTAAAGTCTAAAGTCTGACTAAAGTCTGACTAAAGTCTGACAAAAGTCTGATAAAAGTCTGACTAATGTCTAAAGTCTGACTAAAGTCTGACTAAAGTCTGTCTAAAGTCTGACTAAAGTCTGACTAAAGTCTGACAAAAGTCTGACTAAAGTCTGACAAAAGTCTGACAAAAGTCTGACAAAGTCTGACTAAAGTCTGTCTAAAGTCTGTCTAAAGTCTGACAAAAGTCTGACAAAAGTCTGACAAAAGTCTGACTAAAGTCTGTCTAAAGTCTGACTAAAGTCTGACTAAAGTCTGACAAAAGTCTGACTAAAGTCTGACTAAAGTCTGACAAAAGTCTGACAAAAGTCTGACAAAAGTCTGACTAAAGTCTGACTAAAGTCTGACTAAAGTCTGACTAAAGTCTGACTAAAGTCTGTCTAAAGTCTGTCTAAAGTCTGACTAAAGTCTGACAAAAGTCTGACTAAAGTCTGACTAAAGTCTGACAAAAGTCTGACAAAAGTCTGACTAAAGTCTGACTAAAGTCTGACAAAAGTCTGACTAAAGTCTGACTAAAGTCTGACTAAAGTCTGACTAAAGTCTGATAAAAGTCTGACTAAAGTCTAAAGTCTGACAAAAGTCTGACTAAAGTCTGACTAAAGTTTGACAAAAGTCTGACTAAAGTCTAAAGTCTGACTAAAGTCTAAAGTCTGACTAAAGTCTGACAAAAGTCTGACTAAAGTCTGACAAAAGTCTGACTAATGTCTAAAGTCTGACTAAAGTCTGACAAAAGTCTGACTAAAGTCTGACTAAAGTCTGACAAAAGTCTGACTCAAGTCTAAAGTCTGACAAAAGTCTGACTAAAGTCTGACTAAAGTCTGACAAAAGTCTGACAAAAGTCTGACAAAAGTCTGACTAAAGTCTGACTAAAGTCTGACTAAAGTCTGACAAAAGTCTGACAAAAGTCTGACAAAAGTCTGACAAAAGTCTGACTAAAGTCTGACTAAAGTCTGACAAAAGTCTGACAAAAGTCTGACAAAAGTCTGACTAAAGTCTGACTAAAGTCTGACAAAAGTCTGACTAAAGTCTGACAAAAGTCTGACAAAAGTCTGACTAAAGTCTGACAAAAGTCTGACTAAAGTCTGACAAAAGTCTGACTAAAGTCTGACTAAAGTCTGACTAAAGTCTGACAAAAGTCTGACAAAAGTCTGACAAAAGTCTGACTAAAGTCTGACAAAAGTCTGACTAAAGTCAGACTAAAGTCTGACTAAAGTCTGACCAAAGTCTGACCAAAGTCTGACCAAAGTCTGACCAAAGTCTGACCAAAGTCTGACTAAAGTCTGACTAAAGTCTGACTAAAGTCTGACAAAAGTCTGACTAAAGTCTGACTAAAGTCTGACTAAAGTCTGACTAAAGTCTAAAGTCTGACTAAAGTCTAAAGTCTGACTAAAGTCTGACTAAAGTCTGACAAAAGTCTGACAAAAGTCTGACTAATGTCTAAAGTCTGACTAAAGTCTGACTAAAGTCTGACTAAAGTCTGACTAAAGTCTGACTAAAGTCTAAAGTCTGACTAAAGTCTGACTAAAGTCCGACAAAAGTCCGACAAAAGTCCGACAAAAGTCCGACAAAAGTCCGACAAAAGTCTGACTAAAGTCTGACTAAAGTCTGACAAAAGTCTGACAAAAGTCTGACTAAAGTCTGACTAAAGTCTGACAAAAGTCTGACAAAAGTCTGACAAAAGTCTGACAAAAGTCTGACAAAAGTCTGACTAAAGTCTGACTAAAGTCTGTCTAAAGTCTGACTAAAGTCTGACAAAAGTCTGACTAAAGTCTGACTAAAGTCTGACTAAAGTCTGACTAAAGTCTGACTAAAGTCTGACTAAAGTCTGACAAAAGTCTGACTAAAGTCTGACTAAAGTCTGACTAAAGTCTGACTAAAGTCTGATAAAAGTCTGACTAAAGTCTGACTAAAGTCTGACAAAAGTCTGACTAAAGTCTGACTAAAGTCTGACTAAAGTCTGACTAAAGTCTAAAGTCTGACTAAAGTCTAAAGTCTGACTAAAGTCTGACTAAAGTCTGACAAAAGTCTGACAAAAGTCTGACTAATGTCTAAAGTCTGACTAAAGTCTGACTAAAGTCTGACTAAAGTCTGACTAAAGTCTAAAGTCTGACTAAAGTCTAAAGTCTGACTAAAGTCTGACTAAAGTCTGACAAAAGTCTGATAAAAGTCTGACTAATGTCTAAAGTCTGACTAAAGTCTGACTAAAGTCTGTCTAAAGTCTGACTAAAGTCTGACTAAAGTCTGACAAAAGTCTGACTAAAGTCTGACAAAAGTCTGACAAAAGTCTGACAAAGTCTGACTAAAGTCTGTCTAAAGTCTGTCTAAAGTCTGACAAAAGTCTGACAAAAGTCTGACAAAAGTCTGACTAAAGTCTGTCTAAAGTCTGACTAAAGTCTGACTAAAGTCTGACAAAAGTCTGACTAAAGTCTGACTAAAGTCTGACAAAAGTCTGACAAAAGTCTGACAAAAGTCTGACTAAAGTCTGACTAAAGTCTGACTAAAGTCTGACTAAAGTCTGACTAAAGTCTAAAGTCTGACTAAAGTCTGACTAAAGTCTGACAAAAGTCTGACAAAAGTCTGACTAAAGTCTGACAAAAGTCTGACAAAAGTCTGACAAAAGTCTGACTAAAGTCTGACAAAAGTCTGACAAAAGTCTGACAAAAGTCTGACAAAAGTCTGACTAAAGTCTGACTAAAGTCTGACTAAAGTCTGACAAAAGTCTGAGTAAAGTCTGAGTAAAGTCTGACTAAAGTCTGACAAAAGTCTGACAAAAGTCCGACTAAAGTCCGACTAAAGTCCGACAAAAGTCCGACAAAAGTCCGACAAAAGTCCGACAAAAGTCCGACTAAAGTCCGACAAAAGTCCGACAAAAGTCTGACAAAAGTCTGACAAAAGTCTGACAAAAGTCTGACAAAAGTCTGACAAAAGTCTGACTAAAGTCTGACTAAAGTCTGACTAAAGTCTGACAAAAGTCTGACTAAAGTCTGACTAAAGTCTGACTAAAGTCTGACAAAAGTCTGACAAAAGTCTGACAAAAGTCTGACAAAAGTCTGACAAAAGTCTGACAAAAGTCTGACTAAAGTCTGACTAAAGTCTGTCTAAAGTCTGTCTAAAGTCTGACTAAAGTCTGACAAAAGTCTGACAAAAGTCTGACTAAAGTCTGACTAAAGTCTGACTAAAGTCTGACTAAAGTCTGACTAAAGTCTGACAAAAGTCTGACTAAAGTCTGACTAAAGTCTGACTAAAGTCTGACAAAAGTCTGACTAAAGTCTGACTAAAGTCTGACTAAAGTCTGACTAAAGTCTGACTAAAGTCTGACTAAAGTCTAAAGTCTGACTAAAGTCTAAAGTCTGACTAAAGTCTGACTAAAGTCTGACAAAAGTCTGACAAAAGTCTGACTAATGTCTAAAGTCTGACTAAAGTCTGACTAAAGTCTGACTAAAGTCTGACTAAAGTCTGACTAAAGTCTAAAGTCTGACTAAAGTCTGACTAAAGTCCGACAAAAGTCCGACAAAAGTCCGACAAAAGTCCGACAAAAGTCCGACAAAAGTCTGACTAAAGTCTGACAAAAGTCTGACAAAAGTCTGACTAAAGTCTGACTAAAGTCTGACAAAAGTCTGACAAAAGTCTGACAAAAGTCTGACAAAAGTCTGACAAAAGTCTGACTAAAGTCTGACTAAAGTCTGTCTAAAGTCTGACTAAAGTCTGACAAAAGTCTGACTAAAGTCTGACTAAAGTCTGACTAAAGTCTGACTAAAGTCTGACTAAAGTCTGACTAAAGTCTGACAAAAGTCTGACTAAAGTCTGACTAAAGTCTGACTAAAGTCTGACTAAAGTCTGATAAAAGTCTGACTAAAGTCTGACTAAAGTCTGACAAAAGTCTGACTAAAGTCTGACTAAAGTCTGACTAAAGTCTGACTAAAGTCTAAAGTCTGACTAAAGTCTAAAGTCTGACTAAAGTCTGACTAAAGTCTGACAAAAGTCTGACAAAAGTCTGACTAATGTCTAAAGTCTGACTAAAGTCTGACTAAAGTCTGACTAAAGTCTGACTAAAGTCTAAAGTCTGACTAAAGTCTAAAGTCTGACTAAAGTCTGACTAAAGTCTGACAAAAGTCTGATAAAAGTCTGACTAATGTCTAAAGTCTGACTAAAGTCTGACAAAAGTCTGACTAAAGTCTGACTAAAGTCTGACAAAAGTCTGACTCAAGTCTAAAGTCTGACAAAAGTCTGACTAAAGTCTGACTAAAGTCTGACAAAATTCTGACAAAAGTCTGACTAAAGTCTGACTAAAGTCTGACTAAAGTCTGACAAAAGTCTGACAAAAGTCTGACAAAAGTCTGACTAAAGTCTGACAAAAGTCTGACTAAAGTCTGACTAAAGTCTGACTAAAGTCTGAAAAAAGTCTGACTAAAGTCTGACTAAAGTCTGACAAAAGTCTGACAAAAGTCTGACAAAAGTCTGACTAAAGTCTGACTAAAGTCTGACTAAAGTCTGACTAAAGTCTGACCAAAGTCTGACCAAAGTCTGACCAAAGTCTGACCAAAGTCTGACTAAAGTCTGACTAAAGTCTGACAAAAGTCTGACAAAAGTCTGACAAAAGTCTGACTAAAGTCTGACAAAAGTCTGACAAAAGTCTGACAAAAGTCTGACTAAAGTCTGACAAAAGTCTGACAAAAGTCTGACAAAAGTCTGACTAAAGTCTGACTAAAGTCTGTCTAAAGTCTGACTAAAGTCTGACAAAAGTCTGACAAAAGTCTGACTAAAGTCTGACAAAAGTCTGACAAAAGTCTGACAAAAGTCTGACTAAAGTCTGTCTAAAGTCTGTCTAAAGTCTGTCTAAAGTCTGACTAAAGTCTGACTAAAGTCTGACAAAAGTCTGACTAAAGTCTGACAAAAGTCTGACTAAAGTCTGACTAAAGTCTGACTAAAGTCTGACAAAAGTCTGACAAAAGTCTGACTAAAGTCTGACTAAAGTCTGACTAAAGTCTGACAAAAGTCTGACAAAAGTCTGACAAAAGTCTGACAAAAGTCTGACAAAAGTCTGACTAAAGTCTGACTAAAGTCTGACTAAAGTCTGTCTAAAGTCTGTCTAAAGTCTGACAAAAGTCTGACAAAAGTCTGACTAAAGTCTGACTAAAGTCTGACAAAAGTCTGACAAAAGTCTGACTAAAGTCTGACTAAAGTCTGACAAAAGTCTGACAAAAGTCTGACTAAAGTCTGACTAAAGTCTGACTAAAGTCTGATAAAAGTCTGACTAAAGTCTAAAGTCTGACAAAAGTCTGACTAAAGTCTGACTAAAGTCTGACAAAAGTCTGACTAAAGTCTAAAGTCTGACTAAAGTCTAAAGTCTGACTAAAGTCTGACAAAAGTCTGACTAAAGTCTGACAAAAGTCTGACTAATGTCTAAAGTCTGACTAAAGTCTGACAAAAGTCTGACTAAAGTCTGACTAAAGTCTGACAAAAGTCTGACTCAAGTCTAAAGTCTGACAAAAGTCTGACTAAAGTCTGACTAAAGTCTGACAAAAGTCTGACAAAAGTCTGACAAAAGTCTGACTAAAGTCTGACTAAAGTCTGACTAAAGTCTGACAAAAGTCTGACAAAAGTCTGACAAAAGTCTGACAAAAGTCTGACTAAAGTCTGACTAAAGTCTGACAAAAGTCTGACAAAAGTCTGACAAAAGTCTGACTAAAGTCTGACTAAAGTCTGACAAAAGTCTGACTAAAGTCTGACAAAAGTCTGACAAAAGTCTGACTAAAGTCTGACTAAAGTCTGACTAAAGTCTGACAAAAGTCTGACTAAAGTCTGACTAAAGTCTGACTAAAGTCTGACAAAAGTCTGACAAAAGTCTGACAAAAGTCTGACTAAAGTCTGACAAAAGTCTGACTAAAGTCAGACTAAAGTCTGACTAAAGTCTGACCAAAGTCTGACCAAAGTCTGACCAAAGTCTGACCAAAGTCTGACCAAAGTCTGACCAAAGTCTGACTAAAGTCTGACTAAAGTCTGACAAAAGTCTGACAAAAGTCTGACAAAAGTCTGACAAAAGTCTGACAAAAGTCTGACAAAAGTCTGACAAAAGTCTGACTAAAGTCTGACTAAAGTCTGTCTAAAGTCTGACTAAAGTCTGACTAAAGTCTGACAAAAGTCTGACTAAAGTCTGACAAAAGTCTGACAAAAGTCTGACTAAAGTCTGACTAAAGTCTGACTAAAGTCTGTCTAAAGTCTGTCTAAAGTCTGACTAAAGTCTGACAAAAGTCTGACTAAAGTCTGACTAAAGTCTGACAAAAGTCTGACTAAAGTCTAAAGTCTGACTAAAGTCTGACTAAAGTCTGACTAAAGTCTGACAAAAGTCTGACAAAAGTCTGACAAAAGTCTGACTAAAGTCTGACAAAAGTCTGACAAAAGTCTGACAAAAGTCTGACTAAAGTCTGACTAAAGTCTGACTAAAGTCTGACTAAAGTCTGACAAAAGTCTGACAAAAGTCTGACTAAAGTCTGACTAAAGTCTGACTAAAGTCTGACTAAAGTCTGTCTAAAGTCTGTCTAAAGTCTGACTAAAGTCTGACAAAAGTCTGACTAAAGTCTGACTAAAGTCTGACAAAAGTCTGACTAAAGTCTGACTAAAGTCTGACAAAAGTCTGACAAAAGTCTGACAAAAGTCTGACTAAAGTCTGACTAAAGTCTGACTAAAGTCTGATAAAAGTCTGATAAAAGTCTGACTAAAGTCTGACAAAAGTCTGACAAAAGTCTGACTAAAGTCTGACTAAAGTCTGACTAAAGTCTAAAGTCTGACTAAAGTCTAAAGTCTGACTAAAGTCTGACTAAAGTCTGACAAAAGTCTGACAAAAGTCTGACAAAAGTCTGACTAATGTCTAAAGTCTGACAAAAGTCTGACTAAAGTCTGACTAAAGTCTGACAAAAGTCTGACAAAAGTCTGACAAAAGTCTGACAAAAGTCTGACTAAAGTCTGACAAAAGTCTGACAAAAGTCTGACAAAAGTCTGACTAAAGTCTGACAAAAGTCTGACAAAAGTCTGACTAAAGTCTGACAAAAGTCTGACAAAAGTCTGACTAAAGTCTGACTAAAGTCTGACTAAAGTCTGACAAAAGTCTGACAAAAGTCTGACAAAAGTCTGACAAAAGTCTGACTAAAGTCTGACTAAAGTCTGACAAAAGTCTGACAAAAGTCTGACTAAAGTCTGACAAAAGTCTGACTAAAGTCTGACTAAAGTCTGACTAAAGTCTGACTAAAGTCTGACTAAAGTCTGACTAAAGTCTGACAAAAGTCTGACTAAAGTCTGACTAAAGTCTGACTAAAGTCTGACTAAAGTCTGACAAAAGTCTGACAAAAGTCTGACAAAAGTCTGACAAAAGTCTGACTAAAGTCTGACTAAAGTCTGACAAAAGTCTGACAAAAGTCTGACAAAAGTCTGACTAAAGTCTGACTAAAGTCTGACTAAAGTCTGACTAAAGTCTGACAAAAGTCTGACTAAAGTCTGACAAAAGTCTGACTAAAGTCTGACTAAAGTCTGACAAAAGTCTGACTAAAGTCTGACAAAAGTCTGAGTAAAGTCTGACTAAAGTCTGACTAAAGTCTGACTAAAGTCTGACAAAAGTCTGACTAAAGTCTGACAAAAGTCTGACTAAAGTCTGACTAAAGTCTGACAAAAGTCTGACTAAAGTCTGACAAAAGTCTGAGTAAAGTCTGACTAAAGTCTGACTAAAGTCTGACTAAAGTCTGACTAAAGTCTGACAAAAGTCTGACTAAAGTCTGACTAAAGTCTGACAAAAGTCTGACTAAAGTCTGACAAAAGTCTGACTAAAGTCTGACTAAAGTCTGACAAAAGTCTGACTAAAGTCTGACTAAAGTCTGACTAAAGTCTGACAAAAGTCTGACAAAAGTCTGACTAAAGTCTGACTAAAGTCTGACTAAAGTCTGACTAAAGTCTGACAAAAGTCTGACTAAAGTCTGACTAAAGTCTGACAAAAGTCTGACTAAAGTCTGACAAAAGTCTGACTAAAGTCTGACTAAAGTCTGACAAAAGTCTGACTAAAGTCTGACTAAAGTCTGACTAAAGTCTGACAAAAGTCTGACAAAAGTCTGACTAAAGTCTGACTAAAGTCTGACTAAAGTCTGACTAAAGTCTGACAAAAGTCTGACTAAAGTCTGACTAAAGTCTGACTAAAGTCTGACAAAAGTCTGACAAAAGTCTGACTAAAGTCTGACTAAAGTCTGACTAAAGTCTGACTAAAGTCTGACAAAAGTCTGACTAAAGTCTGACTAAAGTCTGACTAAAGTCTGACAAAAGTCTGACAAAAGTCTGACAAAAGTCTGACAAAAGTCTGACAAAAGTCTGACTAAAGTCTGACTAAAGTCTGACTAAAGTCTGACAAAAGTCTGACAAAAGTCTGACTAAAGTCTGACTAAAGTCTGACTAAAGTCTGACTAAAGTCTGACAAAAGTCTGACAAAAGTCTGACTAAAGTCTGACTAAAGTCTGACAAAAGTCTGACTAAAGTCTGACTAAAGTCTGACTAAAGTCTGACTAAAGTCTGACAAAAGTCTGACAAAAGTCTGACTAAAGTCTGACTAAAGTCTGACTAAAGTCTGACTAAAGTCTGACTAAAGTCTGACAAAGGTCTGACAAAAGTCTGACTAAAGTCTGACAAAAGTCTGACTAAAGTCTGACTAAAGTCTGACTAAAGTCTGACTAAAGTCTGACTAAAGTCTGACTAAAGTCTGACTAAAGTCTGACAAAAGTCTGACAAAAGTCTGACAAAAGTCTGACTAAAGTCTGACTAAAGTCTGACTAAAGTCTGACTAAAGTCTGACAAAAGTCTGACAAAAGTCTGACAAAAGTCTGACAAAAGTCTGACTAAAGTCTGACTAAAGTCTGACTAAAGTCTGACTAAAGTCTGACAAAAGTCTGACTAAAGTCTGACTAAAGTCTGACAAAAGTCTGACAAAAGTCTGACTAAAGTCTGACTAAAGTCTGACTAAAGTCTGACAAAAGTCTGACTAAAGTCTGACAAAAGTCTGACAAAGGTCTGACAAAAGTCTGACAAAAGTCTGACAAAAGTCTGACAAAAGTCTGACTAAAGTCTGACTAAAGTCTGACTAAAGTCTGACTAAAGTCTGACAAAAGTGTGACAAAAGTCTGACTAAAGTCTGACTAAAGTCTGACTAAAGTCTGACAAAAGTCTGACAAAAGTCTGACAAAAGTCTGACAAAAGTCTGACAAAAGTCTGACTAAAGTCTGACTAAAGTCTGACAAAAGTCTGACTAAAGTCTGACAAAAGTCTGACTAAAGTCTGACAAAAGTCTGACAAAAGTCTGACAAAAGTCTGACTAAAGTCTGACTAAAGTCTGACTAAAGTCTGACTAAAGTCTGACAAAAGTCTGACTAAAGTCTGACTAAAGTCTGACTAAAGTCTGACTAAAGTCTGACAAAAGTCTGACAAAAGTCTGACAAAAGTCTGACAAAAGTCTGACTAAAGTCTGACTAAAGTCTGACAAAAGTCTGACAAAAGTCTGACAAAAGTCTGACTAAAGTCTGACAAAAGTCTGACAAAAGTCTGACAAAAGTCTGACTAAAGTCTGACAAAAGTCTGACAAAAGTCTGACAAAAGTCTGACAAAAGTCTGACTAAAGTCTGACTAAAGTCTGACAAAAGTCTGACTAAAGTCTGACAAAAGTCTGACTAAAGTCTGACAAAAGTCTGACTAAAGTCTGACAAAAGTCTGACAAAAGTCTGACAAAAGTCTGACTAAAGTCTGACTAAAGTCTGACTAAAGTCTGACAAAAGTCTGACTAAAGTCTGACTAAAGTCTGACTAAAGTCTGACTAAAGTCTGACAAAAGTCTGACAAAAGTCTGACAAAAGTCTGACTAAAGTCTGACAAAAGTCTGACAAAAGTCTGACAAAAGTCTGACAAAAGTCTGACAAAAGTCTGACAAAAGTCTGACAAAAGTCTGACTAAAGTCTGACTAAAGTCTGACTAAAGTCTGACAAAAGTCTGACAAAAGTCTGACAAAAGTCTGACAAAAGTCTGACAAAAGTCTGACAAAAGTCTGACAAAAGTCTGACAAAAGTCTGACAAAAGTCTGACTAAAGTCTGACAAAAGTCTGACAAAAGTCTGACAAAAGTCTGACAAAAGTCTGACTAAAGTCTGACTAAAGTCTGACAAAAGTCTGACAAAAGTCTGACAAAAGTCTGACTAAAGTCTGACTAAAGTCTGACTAAAGTCTGACAAAAGTCTGACAAAAGTCTGACTAAAGTCTGACTAAAGTCTGACAAAAGTCTGACTAAAGTCTGACTAAAGTCTGACTAAAGTCTGACAAAAGTCTGACAAAAGTCTGACTAAAGTCTGACTAAAGTCTGACTAAAGTCTGACAAAAGTCTGACAAAAGTCTGACTAAAGTCTGACTAAAGTTTGACTAAAGTCTGACTAAAGTCTGACTAAAGTCTGACTAAAGTCTGACTAAAGTCTGACAAAAGTCTGACAAAAGTCTGACAAAAGTCTGACAAAAGTCTGACAAAAGTCTGACAAAAGTCTGACTAAAGTCTGACTAAAGTCTGACAAAAGTCTGACAAAAGTCTGACTAAAGTCTGACAAAAGTCTGACAAAAGTCTGACAAAAGTCTGACTAAAGTCTGACTAAAGTCTGACAAAAGTCTGACTAAAGTCTGACAAAAGTCTGACAAAAGTCTGACTAAAGTCTGACTAAAGTCTGACAAAAGTCTGACAAAAGTCTGACTAAAGTCTGACTAAAGTCTGACAAAAGTCTGACAAAAGTCTGACAAAAGTCTGACAAAAGTCTGACTAAAGTCTGACTAAAGTCTGACTAAAGTCTGACTAAAGTCTGACTAAAGTCTGACTAAAGTCTGACTAAAGTCTGAAAATATGTGTTTATGGACTTCAATGTGACATAATCCTACTTTGAGATTCAGGAGTTTGTTCTGGACAGTGAATAATCTTTCATAGTTTATTTGAATCCTCTTGACATTAGATATGAGACATTGCCTGTACTTCAGAACTGTGAACTTTGACCTCACAAACTCCCTCCATGGACACAGTAAGTCCATACCTTTGGAATGTACTTTTGGCTGAAGGAAAAGAGGTGAGCGACATGGGAACAGACATCAGGCAATGTGACTGACTCTGAACCCAGTGGGACTCCTATTTGAATTCTGTCAAATGGTTTTCATGTTTGTGTTGGTGGATGTCTGACATTTGACTCATTTGTATTCTTCATTTCTCTGTCTTTATGTCTGTTCTTTGTTCTGTCTGAAACTTTTACACATTGGAAGAAAAAACAACCTTTATACAATTTTAAAAAAGAAATGACAAAACGATAATAACGACGACAAAAAAAAGAGGAAAGAAGTGTCACTCACCCGAGATGTAAAGGGACAAAACCAAGACGAGTGCTCCGAGATCCATGTCCATGAACCAGGACTAAAACAAGACTAAAACCAGTCTAAAACTAGACTAAAGCAGGACTAAAGCAGGACTAAAACAAGACTAAACCAGTCTAAAACTAGACTAAAGCAGGACTAAAACAGGACTAAAACAAGACTAAAACCAGTCTAAAACTAGACTAAAGCAGGACTAAAGCAGGACTAAAACAGGACTAAAACAAGACTAAAACCAGTCTAAAACTAGACTAAAGCAGGACTAAAGCAGGACTAAAGCAGGACTAAAACCAGTCTAAAACTAGACTAAAGCAGGACTAAAGCAGGACTAAAACAAGACTAAAACAAGACTAAAACTAGACTAAAGCAGGACTAAAGCAGGACTAAAGCAGGACTAAAACAAGACTAAAACAAGACTAAAACTAGACTAAAGCAGGACTAAAGCAGGACTAAAACAAGACTAAAACTAGACTAAAGCAGGACTAAAACAGGACTAAAGCAGGACTAAAACAGGACTAAAACAAGACTAAAACCAGTCTAAAACTAGACTAAAGCAGGACTAAAACAGGACTAAAGCAGGACTAAAACCAGTCTAAAACTAGACTAAAGCAGGACTAAAGCAGGACTAAAACAAGACTAAAACTAGACTAAAGCAGGACTAAAGCAGGACTAAAGCAGGACTAAAACCAGTCTAAAACTAGACTAAAGCAGGACTAAAACAGGACTAAAACAAGACTAAAACCAGTCTAAAACTAGACTAAAGCAGGACTAAAGCAGGACTAAAACAAGACTAAAACCAGTCTAAAACTAGACTAAAGCAGGACTAAAGCAGGACTAAAGCAGGACTAAAACCAGTCTAAAACTAGACTAAAGCAGGACTAAAGCAGGACTAAAACAAGACTAAAACCAGTCTAAAACTAGACTAAAGCAGGACTAAAGCAGGACTAAAGCAAGACTAAAACCAGTCTAAAACTAGACTAAAGCAGGACTAAAACAGGACTAAAGCAGGACTAAAACCAGTCTAAAACTAGACTAAAGCAGGACTAAAGCAGGACTAAAACAGGACTAAAACCAGTGTAAAACTAGACTAAAGCAGGACTAAAGCAGGACTAAAACAAGACTAAAACCAGTCTAAAACTAGACTAAAGCAGGACTAAAACTAGACTAAAGCAGGACTAAAGCAGGACTAAAACAAGACTAAAACCAGTCTAAAACTAGACTAAAGCAGGACTAAAGCAGGACTAAAACAAGACTAAAACTAGACTAAAGCAGGACTAAAACAGGACTAAAGCAGGACTAAAACAGGACTAAAACAAGACTAAAACCAGTCTAAAACTAGACTAAAGCAGGACTAAAACAGGACTAAAGCAGGACTAAAACCAGTCTAAAACTAGACTAAAGCAGGACTAAAGCAGGACTAAAACAGGACTAAAACCAGTGTAAAACTAGACTAAAGCAGGACTAAAGCAGGACTAAAACAAGACTAAAACCAGTCTAAAACTAGACTAAAGCAGGACTAAAACTAGACTAAAGCAGGACTAAAGCAGGACTAAAACAAGACTAAAACCAGTCTAAAACTAGACTAAAGCAGGACTAAAGCAGGACTAAAACAAGACTAAAACCAGTCTAAAACTAGACTAAAGCAGGACTAAAGCAGGACTAAAACAAGACTAAAACTAGACTAAAGCAGGACTAAAACAGGACTAAAGCAGGACTAAAACAGGACTAAAACAAGACTAAAACCAGTCTAAAACTAGACTAAAGCAGGACTAAAGCAGGACTAAAGCAGGACTAAAACCAGTCTAAAACTAGACTAAAGCAGGACTAAAGCAGGACTAAAACAAGACTAAAACCAGTCTAAAACTAGACTAAAGCAGGACTAAAGCAGGACTAAAACAAGACTAAAACCAGTCTAAAACTAGACTAAAGCAGGACTAAAGCAGGACTAAAGCAGGACTAAAACCAGTCTAAAACTAGACTAAAGCAGGACTAAAGCAGGACTAAAGCAGGACTAAAACCAGTCTAAAACTAGACTAAAGCAGGACTAAAGCAGGACTAAAACCAGTCTAAAACTAGACTAAAGCAGGACTAAAGCAGGACTAAAGCAGGACTAAAACCAGTCTAAAACTAGACTAAAGCAGGACTAAAGCAGGACTAAAACAAGACTAAAACCAGTCTAAAACTAGACTAAAGCAGGACTAAAGCAGGACTAAAACAAGACTAAAACCAGTCTAAAACTAGACTAAAGCAGGACTAAAGCAGGACTAAAACAAGACTAAAACCAGTCTAAAACTAGACTAAAGCAGGACTAAAGCAGGACTAAAACAAGACTAAAACCAGTCTAAAACTAGACTAAAGCAGGACTAAAGCAGGACTAAAACAAGACTAAAACCAGTCTAAAACTAGACTAAAGCAGGACTAAAACTAGACTAAAGCAGGACTAAAGCAGGACTAAAACAAGACTAAAACCAGTCTAAAACTAGACTAAAGCAGGACTAAAGCAGGACTAAAACAAGACTAAAACAGTCTAAAACTAGACTAAAGCAGGACTAAAACTAGACTAAAGCAGGACTAAAGCAGGACTAAAACAAGACTAAAACCAGTCTAAAACTAGACTAAAGCAGGACTAAAACTAGACTAAAGCAGGACTAAAGCAGGACTAAAACAAGACTAAAACCAGTCTAAAACTAGACTAAAGCAGGACTAAAGCAGGACTAAAACAAGACTAAAACCAGTCTAAAACTAGACTAAAGCAGGACTAAAACTAGACTAAAGCAGGACTAAAGCAGGACTAAAACAAGACTAAAACCAGTCTAAAACTAGACTAAAGCAGGACTAAAGCAGGACTAAAACAAGACTAAAACCAGTCTAAAACTAGACTAAAGCAGGACTAAAGCAGGACTAAAACAAGACTAAAACAGTCTAAAACTAGACTAAAGCAGGACTAAAACTAGACTAAAGCAGGACTAAAGCAGGACTAAAACAAGACTAAAACCAGTCTAAAACTAGACTAAAGCAGGACTAAAACTAGACTAAAGCAGGACTAAAGCAGGACTAAAACAAGACTAAAACCAGTCTAAAACTAGACTAAAGCAGGACTAAAGCAGGACTAAAACAAGTCTAAAACCAGTCTAAAACTAGACTAAAGCAGGACTAAAGCAGGACTAAACAAGTCTAAAACCAGTCTAAAACTAGACTAAAGCAGGACTAAAGCAGGACTAAAACAAGACTAAAACCAGTCTAAAACTAGACTAAAGCAGGACTAAAACAAGACTAAAACCAGTCTAAAACTAGACTAAAGCAGGACTAAAGCAGGACTAAAACAAGACTAAAACCAGTCTAAAACTAGACTAAAGCAGGACTAAAGCAGGACTAAAACAAGACTAAAACCAGTCTAAAACTAGACTAAAGCAGGACTAAAGCAGGACTAAAACAAGACTAAAACCAGTCTAAAACTAGACTAAAGCAGGACTAAAACAAGACTAAAACAAGACTAAAACTAGACTAAAGCAGGACTATAGCAGGACTAAAACAAGACTAAAACCAGTCTAAAACTAGACTAAAGCAGGACTAAAGCAGGACTAAAACAAGACTAAAACCAGTCTAAAACTAGACTAAAGCAGGACTAAAGCAGGACTAAAGCAGGACTAAAGCAGGACTAAAACAGGACTAAAACAAGACTAAAACAAGACTAAAACTAGACTAAAGCAGGACTAAAGCAGGACTAAAACAAGACTAAAACCAGTCTAAAACTAGACTAAAGCAGGACTAAAGCAGGACTAAAACCAGTCTAAAACTAGACTAAAGCAGGACTAAAGCAGGACTAAAACAAGACTAAAACCAGTCTAAAACTAGACTAAAGCAGGACTAAAGCAGGACTAAAACAAGACTAAACCAGTCTAAAACTAGACTAAAGCAGGACTAAAACAGGACTAAAACAAGACTAAAACCAGTCTAAAACTAGACTAAAGCAGGACTAAAGCAGGACTAAAACAGGACTAAAACAAGACTAAAACCAGTCTAAAACTAGACTAAAGCAGGACTAAAGCAGGACTAAAGCAGGACTAAAACCAGTCTAAAACTAGACTAAAGCAGGACTAAAGCAGGACTAAAACAAGACTAAAACAAGACTAAAACTAGACTAAAGCAGGACTAAAGCAGGACTAAAGCAGGACTAAAACAAGACTAAAACAAGACTAAAACTAGACTAAAGCAGGACTAAAGCAGGACTAAAACAAGACTAAAACTAGACTAAAGCAGGACTAAAACAGGACTAAAGCAGGACTAAAACAGGACTAAAACAAGACTAAAACCAGTCTAAAACTAGACTAAAGCAGGACTAAAACAGGACTAAAGCAGGACTAAAACCAGTCTAAAACTAGACTAAAGCAGGACTAAAGCAGGACTAAAACAAGACTAAAACTAGACTAAAGCAGGACTAAAGCAGGACTAAAGCAGGACTAAAACCAGTCTAAAACTAGACTAAAGCAGGACTAAAACAGGACTAAAACAAGACTAAAACCAGTCTAAAACTAGACTAAAGCAGGACTAAAGCAGGACTAAAACAAGACTAAAACCAGTCTAAAACTAGACTAAAGCAGGACTAAAGCAGGACTAAAGCAGGACTAAAACCAGTCTAAAACTAGACTAAAGCAGGACTAAAGCAGGACTAAAACAAGACTAAAACCAGTCTAAAACTAGACTAAAGCAGGACTAAAGCAGGACTAAAGCAAGACTAAAACCAGTCTAAAACTAGACTAAAGCAGGACTAAAACAGGACTAAAGCAGGACTAAAACCAGTCTAAAACTAGACTAAAGCAGGACTAAAGCAGGACTAAAACAGGACTAAAACCAGTGTAAAACTAGACTAAAGCAGGACTAAAGCAGGACTAAAACAAGACTAAAACCAGTCTAAAACTAGACTAAAGCAGGACTAAAACTAGACTAAAGCAGGACTAAAGCAGGACTAAAACAAGACTAAAACCAGTCTAAAACTAGACTAAAGCAGGACTAAAGCAGGACTAAAACAAGACTAAAACTAGACTAAAGCAGGACTAAAACAGGACTAAAGCAGGACTAAAACAGGACTAAAACAAGACTAAAACCAGTCTAAAACTAGACTAAAGCAGGACTAAAACAGGACTAAAGCAGGACTAAAACCAGTCTAAAACTAGACTAAAGCAGGACTAAAGCAGGACTAAAACAGGACTAAAACCAGTGTAAAACTAGACTAAAGCAGGACTAAAGCAGGACTAAAACAAGACTAAAACCAGTCTAAAACTAGACTAAAGCAGGACTAAAACTAGACTAAAGCAGGACTAAAGCAGGACTAAAACAAGACTAAAACCAGTCTAAAACTAGACTAAAGCAGGACTAAAGCAGGACTAAAACAAGACTAAAACCAGTCTAAAACTAGACTAAAGCAGGACTAAAGCAGGACTAAAACAAGACTAAAACTAGACTAAAGCAGGACTAAAACAGGACTAAAGCAGGACTAAAACAGGACTAAAACAAGACTAAAACCAGTCTAAAACTAGACTAAAGCAGGACTAAAGCAGGACTAAAGCAGGACTAAAACCAGTCTAAAACTAGACTAAAGCAGGACTAAAGCAGGACTAAAACAAGACTAAAACCAGTCTAAAACTAGACTAAAGCAGGACTAAAGCAGGACTAAAACAAGACTAAAACCAGTCTAAAACTAGACTAAAGCAGGACTAAAGCAGGACTAAAGCAGGACTAAAACCAGTCTAAAACTAGACTAAAGCAGGACTAAAGCAGGACTAAAGCAGGACTAAAACCAGTCTAAAACTAGACTAAAGCAGGACTAAAGCAGGACTAAAACCAGTCTAAAACTAGACTAAAGCAGGACTAAAGCAGGACTAAAGCAGGACTAAAACCAGTCTAAAACTAGACTAAAGCAGGACTAAAGCAGGACTAAAACAAGACTAAAACCAGTCTAAAACTAGACTAAAGCAGGACTAAAGCAGGACTAAAACAAGACTAAAACCAGTCTAAAACTAGACTAAAGCAGGACTAAAGCAGGACTAAAACAAGACTAAAACCAGTCTAAAACTAGACTAAAGCAGGACTAAAGCAGGACTAAAACAAGACTAAAACCAGTCTAAAACTAGACTAAAGCAGGACTAAAGCAGGACTAAAACAAGACTAAAACCAGTCTAAAACTAGACTAAAGCAGGACTAAAACTAGACTAAAGCAGGACTAAAGCAGGACTAAAACAAGACTAAAACCAGTCTAAAACTAGACTAAAGCAGGACTAAAGCAGGACTAAAACAAGACTAAAACAGTCTAAAACTAGACTAAAGCAGGACTAAAACTAGACTAAAGCAGGACTAAAGCAGGACTAAAACAAGACTAAAACCAGTCTAAAACTAGACTAAAGCAGGACTAAAACTAGACTAAAGCAGGACTAAAGCAGGACTAAAACAAGACTAAAACCAGTCTAAAACTAGACTAAAGCAGGACTAAAGCAGGACTAAAACAAGACTAAAACCAGTCTAAAACTAGACTAAAGCAGGACTAAAACTAGACTAAAGCAGGACTAAAGCAGGACTAAAACAAGACTAAAACCAGTCTAAAACTAGACTAAAGCAGGACTAAAGCAGGACTAAAACAAGACTAAAACCAGTCTAAAACTAGACTAAAGCAGGACTAAAGCAGGACTAAAACAAGACTAAAACAGTCTAAAACTAGACTAAAGCAGGACTAAAACTAGACTAAAGCAGGACTAAAGCAGGACTAAAACAAGACTAAAACCAGTCTAAAACTAGACTAAAGCAGGACTAAAACTAGACTAAAGCAGGACTAAAGCAGGACTAAAACAAGACTAAAACCAGTCTAAAACTAGACTAAAGCAGGACTAAAGCAGGACTAAAACAAGTCTAAAACCAGTCTAAAACTAGACTAAAGCAGGACTAAAGCAGGACTAAACAAGTCTAAAACCAGTCTAAAACTAGACTAAAGCAGGACTAAAGCAGGACTAAAACAAGACTAAAACCAGTCTAAAACTAGACTAAAGCAGGACTAAAACAAGACTAAAACCAGTCTAAAACTAGACTAAAGCAGGACTAAAGCAGGACTAAAACAAGACTAAAACCAGTCTAAAACTAGACTAAAGCAGGACTAAAGCAGGACTAAAACAAGACTAAAACCAGTCTAAAACTAGACTAAAGCAGGACTAAAGCAGGACTAAAACAAGACTAAAACCAGTCTAAAACTAGACTAAAGCAGGACTAAAACAAGACTAAAACAAGACTAAAACTAGACTAAAGCAGGACTATAGCAGGACTAAAACAAGACTAAAACCAGTCTAAAACTAGACTAAAGCAGGACTAAAGCAGGACTAAAACAAGACTAAAACCAGTCTAAAACTAGACTAAAGCAGGACTAAAGCAGGACTAAAGCAGGACTAAAGCAGGACTAAAACAGGACTAAAACAAGACTAAAACAAGACTAAAACTAGACTAAAGCAGGACTAAAGCAGGACTAAAACAAGACTAAAACCAGTCTAAAACTAGACTAAAGCAGGACTAAAGCAGGACTAAAACCAGTCTAAAACTAGACTAAAGCAGGACTAAAGCAGGACTAAAACAAGACTAAAACCAGTCTAAAACTAGACTAAAGCAGGACTAAAGCAGGACTAAAACAAGACTAAAACCAGTCTAAAACTAGACTAAAGCAGGACTAAAGCAGGACTAAAACAAGACTAAAACCAGTCTAAAACTAGACTAAAGCAGGACTAAAGCAGGACTAAAACAAGACTAAAACCAGTCTAAAACTAGACTAAAGCAGGACTAAAGCAGGACTAAAACAAGACTAAAACCAGTCTAAAACTAGACTAAAGCAGGACTAAAACAGGACTAAAACAAGACTAAAACCAGTCTAAAACTAGACTAAAGCAGGACTAAAGCAGGACTAAAACCAGTCTAAAACTAGACTAAAGCAGGACTAAAGCAGGACTAAAACAAGACTAAAACCAGTCTAAAACTAGACTAAAGCAGGACTAAAACAGGACTAAAACAAGACTAAAACCAGTCTAAAACTAGACTAAAGCAGGACTAAAGCAGGACTAAAACAAGACTAAAACCAGTCTAAAACTAGACTAAAGCAGGACTAAAGCAGGACTAAAACAAGACTAAAACCAGTCTAAAACTAGACTAAAGCAGGACTAAAGCAGGACTAAAACAAGACTAAAACTAGACTAAAGCAGGACTAAAGCAGGACTAAAACCAGTCTAAAACTAGACTAAAGCAGGACTAAAGCAGGACTAAAACAAGACTAAAACCAGTCTAAAACTAGACTAAAGCAGGACTAAAACAGGACTAAAACAAGACTAAAACCAGTCTAAAACTAGACTAAAGCAGGACTAAAGCAGGACTAAAACAAGACTAAAACCAGTCTAAAACTAGACTAAAGCAGGACTAAAGCAGGACTAAAACAATACTAAAACTAGACTAAAGCAGGACTAAAGCAGGACTAAAACAAGACTAAAACCAGTCTAAAACTAGACTAAAGCAGGACTAAAGCAGGACTAAAACAAGACTAAAACCAGTCTAAAACTAGACTAAAGCAGGACTAAAACAGGACTAAAACCAGTCTAAAACTAGACTAAAGCAGGACTAAAACAGGACTAAAGCAGGACTAAAACCAGTCTAAAACTAGACTAAAGCAGGACTAAAGCAGGACTAAAACCAGTCTAAAACTAGACTAAAGCAGGACTAAAGCAGGACTAAAACAAGACTAAAACCAGTCTAAAACTAGACTAAAGCAGGACTAAAGCAGGACTAAAACCAGTCTAAAACTAGACTAAAGCAGGACTAAAGCAGGACTAAAACCAGTCTAAAACTAGACTAAAGCAGGACTAAAACAAGACTAAAACAAGACTAAAACTAGACTAAAGCAGGACTAAAGCAGGACTAAAACAAGACTAAAACCAGTCTAAAACTAGACTAAAGCAGGACTAAAACAAGACTAAAACCAGTCTAAAACTAGACTAAAGCAGGACTAAAGCAGGACTAAAACAAGACTAAAACCAGTCCAAAACTAGACTAAAGCAGGACTAAAGCAGGACTAAAACAAGACTAAAACCAGTCCAAAACTAGACTAAAGCAGGACTAAAGCAGGACTAAAACAAGACTAAAACCAGTCTAAAACTAGACTAAAGCAGGACTAAAACAAGACTAAAACCAGTCTAAAACTAGACTAAAGCAGGACTAAAGCAGGACTAAAACAAGACTAAAACCAGTCTAAAACTAGACTAAAGCAGGACTAAAGCAGGACTAAAACAAGACTAAAACCAGTCTAAAACTAGACTAAAGCAGGACTAAAGCAGGACTAAAACTAGACTAAAGCAGGACTAAAACAAGACTAAAACCAGTCTAAAACTAGACTAAAGCAGGACTAAAGCAGGACTAAAACTAGACTAAAGCAGGACTAAAACAAGACTAAAACTAGACTAAAGCAGGACTAAAACAAGTCTTAACCAGGACTAAAACCGGTCTGAACCTGGTCTATGAAAGTTTCCTGTTTTCGGCACATTTTTATCTCTTCATCGTTTGTGGCTTTTCTGGGTAAAACTCAGAGCCTCGTCCTTAATCTGATGTTTTACACGATTGAAGAGTTTATTGAACCTTAAGGCCAGATACAATGAAAAAGCATTTACCCATTTATGTCTATATGTATGTATTTATTTAACATTGTCCAATCCGCTCCTGTTTTACTATTTCATTCAAACATTTCATGTCTGTAGATTTCTGTGGGACATCGTTTGGTCCAAATGCACTTTTCTCTCACATAAAGATTCTGACAGAAGCAACAGGAGGATTTGTTCACGTCTGATCCTGAGTCTGAAGAGAAAGAGAAAAGAGAATGTAACACGCTCTCATTATAAAGCATTAGAGTGAAGCTGCTATGGAACTAAACACAACACACTGGCCTAACGGGCTCTTTTAGTTCCTGTTGATAATCTTACTGCTCATTTTAGACTTGTTCAGATCTTTTAGGACACGCTGCTGTTCAGATCCTCCTTTACGTTACTCGGGCGTGGACACATTTCAACCCGTGTCACTGTTTGGAAACATGTCTCTAAGTGGACGTTACGCGCCTGTAAAAAGTCTGTGATCAAAGGATCAGACGTCAGCCTCAGCTCAGAGCTGCTCAGGACAAAACGCCCCATTGGATCAGTTTATCTCTGAAGAAATAACCATGATGTTTTTTCAAAGATTTTGTGGCCCCTAGGCTTTTGTGGACGAGAAAGTAAATGGGGACTAGAGAGAAGGGAGGACATGCAGCATATTGTCAGGCTTAGGGAATTGAACTCACGACACTCTTTTTCCTTTTTCATTTAATTTACATTTATTTTCAGAATACCAAAATCACAACAGCAATAAGAATCAGAAAATGTTTTATTTCTACAGTGAAAAGCAGGTTCAGAAAAGCAATAGATGAAACAAGATGAAATTGGTGCAATGTTCAATATTATCAATATTATTAAAAGAGCTGGAGAAACAAAAAAGGAAAAATGGTCGATAAAACCATAAATTTCAAGTGAAGAAAAACACAAAAGGTGTTATCTAGTCTACGGAGAGGAAGGAAAATAGGACGGAAGAGACAATAAATCAATGTAGAATATTGAAATGGGTAATTGTATTAGTTGTTTCTGTTCAAAATTAGGCAAAGAATTGGAGGGAGATGCAAAATATATGCAGGGTAATTATGGAAAAACAGCAATTAAAGACATAAAACATTGGGAAAAGAGACAATTAAGCGTGCAAAGTACCATTGAATTGAAAAGAAAGGTTGTCAAGAAAAAACTAAAAAGGCAAAGAAAAAAGATGAAGGTAAAAAATGACAGCATTTTGCTCTGCACCAGCAGGAGGCCGCTCCATGTTTAGTCCTGACTCTGGCACCAGCAGGAGGCCGCTCCATGTTTAGTCCTGACTCTGGCACCAGCAGGAGGCCGGTCCATGTTTAGTCCTGACTCTGGCACCAGCAGGAGGCCGCTCCATGTTTAGTCCTGACTCTGGCACCAGCAGGAGGCCGGTCCATGTTTAGTCCTGACTCTGGCACCAGCAGGAGGCCGGTCCATGACTCTGGCACCAGCAGGAGGCCGGTCCATGTTTAGTCCTGACTCTTGCACCAGCAGGAGGCCGGTCCATGTTTAGTCCTGACTCTGGCACCAGCAGGAGGCCGCTCCATGTTTAGTCCTGACTCTGGCACCAGCAGGAGGCCGGTCCATGTTTAGTCCTGACTCTGGCACCAGCAGGAGGCCGGTCCATGTTTAGTCCTGACTCTGGCACCAGCAGGAGGCCGCTCCATGTTTAGTCCTGACTCTGGCACCAGCAGGAGGCCGCTCCATGTTTAGTCCTGACTCTGGCACCAGCAGGAGGCCGCTCCATGTTTAGTCCTGACTCTGGCACCAGCAGGAGGCCGCTCCATGTTTAGTCCTGACTCTGGCACCAGCAGGAGGCCGCTCCATGTTTAGTCCTGACTCTGGCACCAGCAGGAGGCCGGTCCATGTTCAGTCCTGACTTTGGCACCAGCAGGAGGCCGCTCCATGTTTAGTCCTGACTCTGGCACCAGCAGGAGGCCGGTCCATGTTTAGTCCTGACTCTGGCACCAGCAGGAGGCCGGTCCATGTTTAGTCCTGACTCTGGCACCAGCAGGAGGCCGCTCCATGTTTAGTCCTGACTCTGGCACCAGCAGGAGGCCGCTCCATGTTTAGTCCTGACTCTGGCACCAGCAGGAGGCCGGTCCATGACTCTGGCACCAGCAGGAGGCCGGTCCATGTTTAGTCCTGACTCTGGCACCAGCAGGAGGCCGCTCCATGTTTAGTCCTGACTCTGGCACCAGCAGGAGGCCGGTCCATGTTTAGTCCTGATTCTGGCACCAGCAGGAGGCCGCTCCATGTTTAGTCCTGACTCTGGCACCAGCAGGAGGCCGGTCCATGACTCTGGCACCAGCAGGAGGCCGCTCCATGTTTAGTCCTGACTCTGGCACCAGCAGGAGGCCGCTCTATGTTTAGTCCTGACTCTGGCACCAGCAGGAGGCCGGTCCATGTTTAGTCCTGACTCTGGCACCAGCAGGAGGCCGCTCTATGTTTAGTCCTGACTCTGGCACCAGCAGGAGGCCGGTCCATGACTCTGGCACCAGCAGGAGGCCGGTCCATGTTTAGTCCTGACTCTGGCACCAGCAGGAGGCCGCTCCATGTTTAGTCCTGACTCTGGCACCAGCAGGAGGCCGGTCCATGTTTAGTCCTGATTCTGGCACCAGCAGGAGGCCGCTCCATGTTTAGTCCTGACTCTGGCACCAGCAGGAGGCCGGTCCATGACTCTGGCACCAGCAGGAGGCCGCTCCATGTTTAGTCCTGACTCTGGCACCAGCAGGAGGCCGCTCCATGTTTAGTCCTGACTCTGGCACCAGCAGGAGGCCGCTCCATGTTTAGTCCTGACTCTGGCA
This sequence comes from Eucyclogobius newberryi, assembly GCF_026437365.1. Classification (NCBI taxonomy): domain Eukaryota; kingdom Metazoa; phylum Chordata; class Actinopteri; order Gobiiformes; family Gobiidae; genus Eucyclogobius; species Eucyclogobius newberryi. Next base: position 991,650 of record NW_027315757.1, read on the forward strand.
CCAGCAGGAGGCCGCTCCATGTTTAGTCCTGACTCTGGCACCAGCAGGAGGCCGCTCCATGTTTAGTCCTGACTCTGGCACCAGCAGGAGGCCGGTCCATGTTCAGTCCTGACTTTGGCACCAGCAGGAGGCCGCTCCATGTTTAGTCCTGACTCTGGCACCAGCAGGAGGCCGCTCCATGTTCAGTCCTGACTCTGGCACCAGCAGGAGGCCGGTCCATGTTTAGTCCTGACCCTGGCACCAGCAGGAGGCCGGTCCATGTTTAGTCCTGACTCTTGCACCAGCAGGAGGCCGGTCCATGTTTAGTCCTGATTCTGGCACCAGCAGGAGGCCGCTCCATGTTTAGTCCTGACTCTGGCACCAGCAGGAGGCCGCTCCATGTTTAGTCCTGACTCTGGCACCAGCAGGAGGCCGCTCCATGTTTAGTCCTGACTCTGGCACCAGCAGGAGGCCGGTCCATGTTCAGTCCTGACTTTGGCACCAGCAGGAGGCCGCTCCATGTTTAGTCCTGACTCTGGCACCAGCAGGAGGCCGCTCCATGTTCAGTCCTGACTCTGGCACCAGCAGGAGGCCGGTCCATGTTTAGTCCTGACCCTGGCACCAGCAGGAGGCCGGTCCATGTTTAGTCCTGACTCTGGCACCAGCAGGAGGCTGCTCCATGTTTAGTCCTGACTCTGGCACCAGCAGGAGGCCGCTCCATGTTTAGTCCTGACTCTGGCACCAGCAGGAGGCCGCTCCATGTTTAGTCCTGACTCTGGCACCAGCAGGAGGCCGCTCCATGTTCAGTCCTGACTCTGGCACCAGCAGGAGGCCGCTCCATGTTTAGTCCTGACTCTGGCACCAGCAGGAGGCCGGTCCATGTTTAGTCCTGACTCTGGCACCAGCAGGAGGCCGCTCCATGTTTAGTCCTGACTCTGGCACCAGCAGGAGGCCGCTCCATGTTTAGTCCTGACTCTGGCACCAGCAGGAGGCCGGTCCATGACTCTGGCACCAGCAGGAGGCCGGTCCATGTTTAGTCCTGACTCTGGCACCAGCAGGAGGCCGGTCCATGTTTAGTCCTGATTCTGGCACCAGCAGGAGGCCGCTCCATGTTTAGTCCTGACTCTGGCACCAGCAGGAGGCCGGTCCATGTTTAGTCCTGACTCTGGCACCAGCAGGAGGCCGGTCCATGTTTAGTCCTGACTCTGGCACCAGCAGGAGGCCGGTCCATGTTTAGTCCTGATTCTGGCACCAGCAGGAGGCCGCTCCATGTTTAGTCCTGACTCTGGCACCAGCAGGAGGCCGCTCCATGTTTAGTCCTGACCCTGGCACCAGCAGGAGGCCGGTCCATGTTTAGTCCTGACTCTTGCACCAGCAGGAGGCCGGTCCATGTTTAGTCCTGATTCTGGCACCAGCAGGAGGCCGCTCCATGTTTAGTCCTGACTCTGGCACCAGCAGGAGGCCGCTCCATGTTCAGTCCTGACTCTGGCACCAGCAGGAGGCCGGTCCATGTTTAGTCCTGACTCTGGCACCAGCAGGAGGCCGGTCCCTGTTTAGTCCTGACTCTGGCACCAGCAGGAGGCCGGTCCATGTTTAGTCCTGACTCTGGCACCAGCAGGAGGCCGGTCCATGTTTAGTCCTGACTCTGGCACCAGCAGGAGGCCGGTCCATGTTTAGTCCTGACTCTGGCACCAGCAGGAGGCCGGTCCCTGTTTAGTCCTGACTCTGGCACCAGCAGGAGGCCGGTCCATGTTTAGTCCTGACTCTGGCACCAGCAGGAGGCCGGTCCATGTTTAGTCCTGACTCTGGCACCAGCAGGAGGCCGCTCCATGTTTAGTCCTGACTCTGGCACCAGCAGGAGGCCGCTCCATGTTTAGTCCTGACTCTGGCACCAGCAGGAGGCCGCGTCCCCATGTGTTTACATTTTGGTTTCTTGGTGTGACTGTGGCGCTGCTGCTCGTTCCTTCTTTTTGGACTGAGGCAGGACATTTGCCTTGGATTGGAAGGAACTGACTTTGGAGACAAGGCAAGGTACCTAGGCTCAGGTCAGTTCTTTAAACCAAACATTTCCAGCATTCTATTTATTTTGAAAATACTCAACTCTTAAGTTCTTGTCGACCCGACCAACACTGGAACACGTTTTGAAGGCTCTTCATCACATGTCACATTCATACTGACATTGGAGAGTGTGAATATTTGTCACATACTATTGAATTGTTGAAAGTACAAATACTGCACGTGATTTGATTGCCATGATATTTAAAACTTGTTTTATTATATATTGTGTACACCGGGTTAATTTAAGATTAGCTAAAAATGTAGCCTACAATGTTTTACTGGGTCCTGTTTATTCTATACAGGCAGGTGCCCTCATTTGGGTTTAACCCTTGTGCGCCCCAAGAGGGTCTTGACCCCCCCCGTCGAGTGGCACGTTAGGAGGGGGGGAAACGTGATGAGGTTGAGTGTGGTGGTGGTGAGGGGTGGGGTTGGGGGGGGGGTATCACAGACCCCCCATTGGCCCATCGACAAGGGACCCCCCCGTAGACTGAGGCTGTGTATCGCTGACCCCCCCGTGGACGGAGGCCGGGTCTAAAAATAAAAATAAAAACAAAAATAAAAATAAAAATAAATAAAATGTTAACACTAAAACCAAATATGCTCAGACGTCGTCGGCAGGATTCAAACTGGCGCAGGGTTAAAGTTGTGGCACACCATAAATTACTTTAGAGCAGGTGAGGAGCTCTGGTTTACATGAACAAATTGGTACCTATCTGATGAATAGGATTTAAACCAGCTGAGGGCGGGGCCTCTGAGGGCGGGGCCTCTGAGGGCGGGGCCTCCAACACCTACGTCACATTCTAACCTCTGCAGTAGAATGTTGTGGTCGATGGTCAAACGCTGCGCTGAGGTCCAACAGAACCAGGATTGAGACCAGTCCATCGTCAGCGGCTAATAACAAATCATTTGTGACTTTAACTAGTGCAGTTTCAGTGCTGTGGTGGGCTCTGAACCCTGCTGTGGTGAGCTCTGAACCCTGCTGTGGTGAGCTCTGAACCCTGCTGTGGTGGGCTCTGAACCCTGCTGTGGTGAGCTCTGAACCCTGCTGTGGTGAGCTCTGAACCCTGCTGTGGTGGGCTCTGGACCCTGCTGTGGTGGGCTCTGAACCCTGCTGTGGTGGGTTCTGGACCCTGCTGTGGTGGGCTCTGAACCCTGCTGTGGTGAGCTCTGAACCCTGCTGTGGTGAGCTCTGAACCCTGCTGTGGTGGGCTCTGAACCCTGCTGTGGTGGGCTCTGATCCCTGCTGTGGTGAGCTCTGAACCCTGTTGTGGTGGACTCTGAACCCTGCTGTGGTGGGCTCTGAACCCTGCTGTGGTGGGCTCTGAACCCTGCTGTGGTGGGCTCTGAACCCTGCTGTGGTGGGCTCTGATCCCTGCTGTGGTGAGCTCTGAACCCTGTTGTGGTGGGCTCTGAACCCTGCTGTGGTGGGCTCTGAACCCTGCTGTGGTGGGCTCTGAACCCTGCTGTGGTGGGCTCTGAACCCTGCTGTGGTGGGCTCTGAACCCTGCTGTGGTGGGCTCTGAACCCTGCTGTGGTGGACTCTGAACCCTGCTGTGGTGGGCTCTGAACCCTGCTGTGGTGGGCTCGGAACCCTGCTGTGGTGGGCTCGGAACCCTGACTGGAAAACTTTCAAATAAGTTATTGTCCTGCAGGTGGCGACAAAGCTTTGTCCAGGATTTTAGAGACAAAGGGCAGATTATAAATAGGTCTGTAGTTTAACAATAGGTCGGGATCTAGATTAGGCTTTTTCAGAAGAGGTTTAATGACTGCATGTTTGAAGGACGTGGAACATAAGCACTTTCTACTGAAGTATTTATTATATTCAGAATAGGGTCTATATTAGGGGGAGAATGTCTTTGAGGAGCTTGGAATGGGGTCTAGGACACAAGTGGAGCTTTTAGAGGACATAAGGGCTGAAGTTCTCTCTCTTAATCAACAGCTGTGAACCTTTCTAACTTTACAGCTGGATTTATATGGGACGTTAGATTTACAGCTTGGGCTAGTTCAGGACTTTTTTGATCGGGACGCCGAAAATCAAATTTTGTGCAAAATTATTTTTTTCTTCCAAAAAGTAAAATTTCCACGGACCATGTACAATTTCATTTCACTCTGTAAGGTAAGTATGAAATGGAAATGTCAGAGATTGAGATTTTCCCGTTGGAGGTTTATGCAAAATTTCAAACATTTTCAACAACGTTACATTTTTACAATTTGATTTCACTCTGTAGGGGGTGCTATCATGGCCCTTTTCTTAACTATGAGCAGGTCCAGGCTTGAAAGTCTATGAACCAATTTAAATTTGGGCAAAATCGGACTTGGGATGAGCAAATGGGAGCAATTTTGTTAATGATAATTTGTCTTTGTCGGACAAATTTGCACCTGCGCCGCACAAATACATTGTATAATTGAAATTTGGATACCTTTTGATGCCACACTCCTGAAGATGATTTCCCCCAAATTTGAGCTTGATCAGGCAATCGCCCAAAGAAGAGTTTGTTAAAGTGTGAAGCGTAAACATTTGGACATTTCAGAGATTTTGTACAAGGGCTATTAAGCCATTAACTTTCGACATTAAAGTCATAATCGTATGAGATGAAAGTCAAAGTCAAAAAGTTGTAATTTAACAAGAATAAAGTCATGAATTTATGAGAACAAAGTTGTGGTTTAGGGGCCGGTTTAGGGGCTCTGAATGTTCTGATTCAAAGTGACATGAGCAGTTCACTTTCAGCACGCCAGGACGCAAATGAACGGGCTTGGATGAGTTGACAGTTTAGAACTACACAAAAGCCTGCAATAGATGTTAAAGTGTTTCCTGGCCTTTAAAACAATGCCTTACGTGTGTGCTGATTACAAGACAAGACACTGCAGTTTATCAGCGCCAGGACAGAAGGAGACGCCTCTGTGTTATATTCACACATGTTCTGCTCCTCTGAGTTGTTTTTCTACCTGGGCACTTTGCGCACAATCACAATTCTTACTCATGGTGTGCACTTACGTTTTATGCACCGATTCTAACCTTTTTGTCGTCCCTTGGACAAACTCAGTAAAAACACACGGAACACAAAACAGCTGTTTGCTGTCTGCGCTTCCTCTCAGATCCTCCTGTCTAACGCTTGGATCGTGTTTGGCACAGCCAAAAAGCGATATGTTTTACGCACACGCCATCATCCATACAACTCATTCCACCTCCTATAGCCGAGTAACACAAGTACAACCTGATATACCCATGTAGCCCAGGCTGATGACTACAATGAGAGGATACTATAAAGCTCCAACAACACAAGTGCACCCAACACCGGAGTACGTCATTTTACACATCAATCCTTGTTAACTGTGAGGCACTGCAGCTCCACCAGCCGTAGTGCTCTGATATAAAACCTATGCAACAAAAAACTTATATGAACAGTGACTTTGTACAAAGTTTAGGAGGTTGAAGAGGCAGATGTCGAGGGAGCAGATTATTGGTGAAAATGGTCCGAGACTCCCTCGTCTTCTGTGGCTCTGAGTGCGGTCAGTGTCCTACCCAGTGTCCAGGACCTGAGCCATGCGCAGGCCATTAACCAGAAGGACATGGGGACACTGCACCTGGGAAATGATTGTATGCAGTTTTTTGCAGAAAGGGAAAACTCCTGGCTTGTGCTTGGCACGATACTAAACGTCTCACCATGTTGTCCACAGTCCATGGAAATGATTGTGTTCAGAGGAGGATCCGATCCAAGACAGATGACACTGGCTTCCGTGACATCAAAAGACCTGTATGTGTCGACCAGTACAACGCCTACATGGGTGGAGTGGACACTGCTGACCAGAGGATGAAGACATACCTCTTTCCACACAGGTCCCGGAAATGGTATCATCGCATATTCAATGCCATTATAAGCATAAGTATTGTCAACTCACACATCATATACACCAAATCCACTCCAGGCCCACACAAACCTTTAAAGGTTTACATTCAGAACATTATTGATGCATTACTGGCTGATCACTCCAAAAAACAAGAAAGGCGCTCAAGACCGGAGGGTGAAATGCCACAGAGACTCACAGAGCGTCATTGGCTTTGTCAAGCAGAGGGACGTCCAGACTGCGCCGTGTGCTCTGACCGCTCTCGTACCAAAGGCAGGCGGCAAACAAAGTACAGGTGCCGTCAGTGTGGCGTTGGCCTCTGTGCGGTTCCATGCAACGAGAGATACCATACGCTAAAAAACTTTAAATGCTGTCATTTGGATATGTAAAAGTGCAGGGTACCTTGACCCTGGATGGACATCTTTTCTGTGATGGCTCTCTCCTTTCTTCACTGCTTTCTCCACAACCTGCCTGGCACCAATGATGGATGTATAAGTTGGAAAAATAAAAAAAATGAAAAAAATACATAATAAATACCGTGTTTGTCATCATTTGGTCAGAACTTGTAATCAGGGCCCGAGTTTGAAGATGTGAGCAAAAGGGGTGAAAATGGGTTAAAATGTGAAAAAACACCAAAATGAGCAAAATGAAATAATCCCCCATCATCAGTGCACAGTTTGCCCCCAGAAAAGCACTCCCCTGGGGCCTGGAGGTGATCTGACCATCAGAGTATAGCACCATATGCCCCTGAGGGACTTAGAGTAAAAACCGAAATAGTACACTATACCTGAAAAGACTGTCATTTTTCGGCAATAGTACACTATACCAGAGCGACTCTGTCGTTTTTCCGGGCCGTAGTATGAAGTTGTGAGCAAAAGGGGTGAAAATGGGTTAAAATGTGAAAAAAACACCAAAATGAGCAAAATGAAATAATCCCCCATCATCAGTGCACTGTTTGCCCCCAGAAAAGCACTCCCCTGGGGCCTGGAGGTGATCTGACCATCAGAGTATAGCACCATATGCCCCTGAGGGACTTAGAGTAAAAACCGAAATAGTACACTATACCTGAAAAGACTGTCATTTTTCGGCAATAGTACACTATACCAGAGCGACTCTGTCGTTTTTCGGCAATAGTACACTATATACCGTTGGACTTAGTCGTTTTTTGGGCTCGTGGGAATAAGCGTTCAGCTCAAAATTCCCGGGCTAAATCACGCTGCTCCCGAGAAATTCTTACGCTGCTCTCACGCGGAATGTGCAAAATGGTAATGCTGGGAGGGAGGGGCGGGCGGTTTTTGAGAATGACGTTTTTCGCAATCGAAACAGGTACATTTCCTGGTTGTGCGGATACCGGGCAAGGAGCTCGTTTGACGGGCACACGAGAACCGCGATCGATGGGCCCCGTTCTGGTTTTATCCAGCTTCCAAGGCTCCTTCACAGCCGTAATGTCAAGTCATGGTTCGGAGGTGCGGAGGTGAGCGTCGGATCACGGAGCCTCTGAATGGAGCCCCGCGCTCCGCGCTCCACCGGGCTCTAAGCGCCGCTCAGACCCGGCATGAGAGGGTCTATTTTCGGCTTGATTTTACCAGACTCCCGGGCACTTCCAGAAGCTTCCTGTTTGCTCTGATTGCTCGGGGCAGAGCACGGTGTCACGCTGACCACGGGCTGTACGCGGAGGTGAGAGCTGGTTGTAAGGCGGATCACGGAGCCTCTGAATGGAGCCCCGCGCTCCGCGCTCCTCCGGGCTCTAAGCGCCGCTCAGACCCGGCATGAGAGGGTCTATTTTCGGCTTGATTTTACCAGACTCCCGGGCACTTCCAGAAGCTTCCTGTTTGCTCTGATTGCTCGGGGCAGAGCACGGTGTCACGCTGACCACGGGCTGTACGCGGAGGTGACCCGCTCCGTGATCTTAGCGCCGCCCAGACCCAGGGCCATCCACCCCACATACGGCCAGACTTTGCCCGGCCAGGGAGCACCTTCTGCGGGTCGGAGGCTCCGGGTCGGAGCCCCTGGAGCCTGGAGCCCTCACCGGGCCCCGAACTCGGCTGCCGGAGGCAGTGCAGTGCCTCATGGATAAAAGGCACCCAGCCGTCCAACTCGCGTGAGGCGGAGCAGGGATCATCCGTGAATCAACCATGAAAATGGTACAAATCATGGTTCTATGTATACCAGACAAGGAGCTTGGTCTATTGGCACTCAAGACCCGCCATCGTAGGGCCCCGTTCTGGTTTTATCCAGCTTTGAAGGCTCCTGCGCACTGCGGGTTTGTTTACATTTTGCGGCTGTGGTTTGCTCCGGCTAACCTCACGCCGGACACGTTGGAAGCGAGGCCGAGACAGAGGTCCCACCAGGCGCGGGGCTTCAGTCTGACTGGCTTCCCCCGCGCCTGGCCCCTTGTCTCCGGAGATGGGACCGTCACTCACACCCGCACTGAAGGACGCGCGGCTTGAAGGATGATGGCTGCGCTTAGCCCCTGTGCCAGGGGCTCTGAGCCAGTCCCCTTCAGCCTCAACGCGTCCGGTGGGAACACAGTCCGGGTCCATTGTCACTCACCCCTGCGCAGAAGGACGCGCGGCTTGGAGGATGATGGCTGCGCTTAGCCCCTGTGCCAGGGGCTCTGAGCCAGTCCCCTTCAGCCTCAACGCGTCCGGTGGGAACACAGTCCGGGTCCACTGTCACTCACCCCTGCGCAGAAGGACGCGCGACTTGGAGGATGATGGCTGCGCTTAGCCCCTGGCACAGGGGCTCTGCACCAGTCCCCTTCAGCCTCAACGCGTCCGGTGGAACAACAGTCCAGGCCCACTGTCACTCACCCCCGCACTGAAGGACGTGCGGCTTGGAGGATGATGGCTGCGCTTAGCCCCTGTGCCAGGGGCTCTGAGCCAGTCCCCTTCAGCCTCAACGCGTCCGGTGGGAACACAGTCCGGGTCCATTGTCACTCACCCCTGCGCAGAAGGACGCGCGGCTTGGAGGATGATGGCTGCGCTTAGCCCCTGGCACAGGGGCTCTGCACCAGTCCCCTTCAGCCTCAACGCGTCCGGTGGAACAACAGTCCAGGCCCTCTGTCACTCACCCCCGCACTGAAGGACGCGCGGCTTGAAGGATGATGGCTGTGCTTAGCCCCTGTGCCAGGGGCTCTGAGCCAGTCCCCTTCAGCCTCAACGCGTCCGGTGGGAACACAGTCCGGGTCCACTGTCACTCACCCCTGCGCAGAAGGACGCGCGGCTTGGAGGATGATGGCTGCGCTTAGCCCCTGGCACAGGGGCTCTGCACCAGTCCCCTTCAGCCTCAACGCGTCCGGTGGAACAACAGTCCAGGCCCACTGTCACTCACCCCCGCACTGAAGGACGCGCGGCTTGGAGGATGATGGCTGCGCTTAGCCCCTGTTACAGGGGCTCTGCGCCAGTCTCCTTCAGCCTCAACGCGTCCGACGGAACCACAGTCCGAGCCCATTGTCACTCACCCCCGCGCAGCAGGAGGCGCGGCTTGAAGGATGATGGCTGCGCTTAGCCCCTGGGCCCAAGGGCTCTGCGCCAGTCCCCTTCAGCCTCAACGTGTCCGATGGCTCTGCGCGGGGCGGGGGGCAGGGCCGGCGCATATTTTTGGTCCGACTCCGGTCCCTTCCTCGTCTCTGAGTTTGTCAAATGCAGCGCCTGTCCAGGGCTCACTTTGCTATCAACTGGCTGGTCACCGCCATCGTAGGGCCCCGTTCTGGTTTCATCCAGCTTCGAAGGCTCCTGCGCACTGCGGGGTTGTTGGCATTTGTGGTCCTGATTTGCGCTGGCTCACCCTTACGCTGGACACAGCGCCAGATGATATATTTGGTCCGACTCCGGTCCCTTCCTCGTCTCTGAGTTTGTCAAATGCAGCGCCTGTCCAGGGCTCACTTTGCTATCAACTGGCTGGTCACCGCCATCGTAGGGCCCCGTTCTGGTTTCATCCAGCTTCGAAGGCTCCTGCGCACTGCGGGGTTGTTGGCATTTGTGGTCCTGATTTGCGCTGGCTCACCCTCACGCTGGACACAGCGCCAGATGATATATTTGGTCCGACTCCGGTCCCTTCCTCGTCTCTGAGTTTGTCAAATGCAGCTCCTGTCCAGGGCTCACTTTGCTATCAACTGGCTGGTCACCGCCATCGTAGGGCCCCGTTCTGGTTTCATCCAGCTTCGAAGGCTCCTGCGCACTGCGGGGTTGTTGGCATTTGTGGTCCAGAGCCCCGGCTCTAAATTAAACCTGTTACCCTAGTAGGCCGGCCTCCGGGTCCCCCTCTCTTCTTCGGTTATGGAGTACATTGGGCGCGGGGGCAGCCAGTGGAGGGCAAGGGCCCTGCCTCCAAGTGTGGTGTAGGGGACAGGGGAGCCAGGGCCTTGGGGTCCTGGTGCTTTTTATCTTTTAAAGTGGCTCAGAGTACCAAGGGCACGGACTTCCAGGGGGCTGCACCAAGGGTGTGTAGCTCGTGTTGGGGTGCTTAAGTGTGGGTACCCGGGGACGAAAGGTGGGCCGGGGCCGGCGCGAGCCTCTGTGGTGAGTGCTGGGCCGTTCCCTTGGTACTCCAGTCGGAGTACCAAGGTCACGGACTTCCATGGTATAGTACCAAGGGCACGGACCTCCAGGGGGCTGAAACAAGGGTGTGTAGCCCGTGTGGGGGTGCTTAAGTGTGGGTCCCCGGGTTCGAAGGGAGGGCCTGGTCCCCGGTGGTCATCCCCGGAGTCCCAGAGCCTGCAACCCGGGGAAGAGTGGCCCGTCCCCAGACTGAGTTTGGGGGAATGCGGGGTGGCTCTGGAGGGGCTCCAGGGGTTCCAGGGGGTGCTCGGCGGAGGCCATGCCCAGCCAGAGTGGCCCTTCCCCGGGCAGAATCTGGGGAGAGTGGGGGGTGGCTCTGGAGGTGCTCCGGGGGCTCCAGGGGTTCCAGGGGGTGCTCAGTGGGGGCCATGCCCAGCCAGAGTTGCCCTTCCCCGGGGTGAGTCTGGAGGAGTGGGGGGTGGCTCTGGAGGGGCTCCAGGGGTTCCAGGGGGTGCTCGGCGGAGGCCATGCCCAGCCAGAGTGGCCCTTCCCCGGGCAGAGTCTGGAGGAGTGGGGGGTGGCTCTGGAGGTGCTCCGGGGGCTCCAGGGGTTCCAGGGGGTGCTCAGCGGAGGCCATGCCCAGCCAGAGTTGCCCTTCCCCGGGGTGAGTCTGGAGGAGTGGGGGGTGGCTCTGGAGGGGCTCCAGGGGTTTCAGGGGGGTGCTCGGCGGAGGCCATGCCCAGCCAGAGTGGCCCTTCCCCGGGGTGAGTCTGGAGGAGTGGGGGGTGGCTCTGGAGGGGCTCCAGGGGTTCCAGGGGGTGCTCGGCGGAGGCCATGCCCAGCCAGAGTGGCCCTTCCCCGGGCATAGTCTGGGGAGAGTGGGGGGTGGCTCTGGAGGTGCTCCGGGGGCTCCAGGGGGTGCTCAGTGGAGGCCATGCCCAGCCAGAGTGTCCCTTCCCCGGGGTGAGTCGGCAGCCGAGTTCGGGGCCCGGTGAGGGCTCCAGGCTCCAGGGGCTCCGACCCGGAGCCTCCGACCCGCAGAAGGTGCTCCCTGGCCGGGCAAAGTCTGGCCGTGTGCGGGGTGGATGATCCCTGCTCCGCCTCACGCGAGTTCGAGACCGGCTGGGTGCCCTTTTATCCATGAGGCACTGCACTGCCTCCGGCAGCCGAGCTCGGGGCCCGGTGAGGGCTCCAGGCTCCAGGGGCTCCGACCCGGAGCCTCCGACCCGCAGAAGGTGCTCCCTGGCCGGGCAAAGTCTGGCCGTGTGCGGGGTGGATGATCCCTGCTCCGCCTCACGCGAGTTCGAGACCGGCTGGGTGCCCTTTTATCCATGAGGCACTGCACTGCCTCCGGCAGCCGAGTTCGGGGCCCGGTGAGGGCTCCAGGCTCCAGGGGCTCCGACCCGGAGCCTCCGACCCGCAGAAGGTGCTCCCTGGCCGGGCAAAGTCTGGCCGTGTGCGGGGTGGATGATCCCTGCTCCGCCTCACGCGAGTTCGAGACCGGCTGGGTGCCCTTTTATCCATGAGGCACTGCACTGCCTCCGGCAGCCGAGTTCGGGGCCCGGTGAGGGCTCCAGGCTCCAGGGGCTCCGACCCGGAGCCTCCGACCCGCAGAAGGTGCTCCCTGGCCGGGCAAAGTCTGGCCGTGTGCGGGGTGGATGATCCCTGCTCCGCCTCACGCGAGTTCGAGACCGGCTGGGTGCCCTTTTATCCATGAGGCACTGCACTGCCTCCGGCAGCCGAGTTCGGGGCCCGGTGAGGGCTCCAGGCTCCAGGGGCTCCGACCCGGAGCCTCCGACCCGCAGAAGGTGCTCCCTGGCCGGGCAAAGTCTGGCCGTGTGCGGGGTGGATGATCCCTGCTCCGCCTCACGCGAGTTCGAGACCGGCTGGGTGCCCTTTTATCCATGAGGCACTGCACTGCCTCCGGCAGCCGAGTTCGGGGCCCGGTGAGGGCTCCAGGCTCCAGGGGCTCCGACCCGGAGCCTCCGACCCGCAGAAGGTGCTCCCTGGCCGGGCAAAGTCTGGCCGTGTGCGGGGTGGATGATCCCTGCTCCGCCTCACGCGAGTTCGAGACCGGCTGGGTGCCCTTTTATCCATGAGGCACTGCACTGCCTCCGGCAGCCGAGTTCGGGGCCCGGTGAGGGCTCCAGGCTCCAGGGGCTCCGACCCGGAGCCTCCGACCCGCAGAAGGTGCTCCCTGGCCGGGCAAAGTCTGGCCGTGTGCGGGGTGGATGATCCCTGCTCCGCCTCACGCGAGTTCGAGACCGGCTGGGTGCCCTTTTATCCATGAGGCACTGCACTGCCTCCGGCAGCCGAGTTCGGGGCCCGGTGAGGGCTCCAGGCTCCAGGGGCTCCGACCCGGAGCCTCCGACCCGCAGAAGGTGCTCCCTGGCCGGGCAAAGTCTGGCCGTGTGCGGGGTGGATGATCCCTGCTCCGCCTCACGCGAGTTCGAGACCGGCTGGGTGCCCTTTTATCCATGAGGCACTGCACTGCCTCCGGCAGCCGAGTTCGGGGCCCGGTGAGGGCTCCAGGCTCCAGGGGCTCCGACCCGGAGCCTCCGACCCGCAGAAGGTGCTCCCTGGCCGGGCAAAGTCTGGCCGTGTGCGGGGTGGATGATCCCTGCTCCGCCTCACGCGAGTTCGAGACCGGCTGGGTGCCCTTTTATCCATGAGGCACTGCACTGCCTCCGGCAGCCGAGTTCGGGGCCCGGTGAGGGCTCCAGGCTCCAGGGGCTCCGACCCGGAGCCTCCGACCCGCAGAAGGTGCTCCCTGGCCGGGCAAAGTCTGGCCGTGTGCGGGGTGGATGATCCCTGCTCCGCCTCACGCGAGTTCGAGACCGGCTGGGTGCCCTTTTATCCATGAGGCACTGCACTGCCTCCGGCAGCCGAGTTCGGGGCCCGGTGAGGGCTCCAGGCTCCAGGGGCTCCGACCCGGAGCCTCCGACCCGCAGAAGGTGCTCCCTGGCCGGGCAAAGTCTGGCCGTGTGCGGGGTGGATGATCCCTGCTCCGCCTCACGCGAGTTCGAGACCGGCTGGGTGCCCTTTTATCCAAGAATCAACTGGAGTGTGGAGCTTCTACGGGCCTCCAGGGGCACTGCCGACCCAGAGCTGTGCCCCGGCTTCAGTTCTCTGTATCTCAGGAAGTTTTTTATTTATACATTTATTTCATCCATAATCTCTGGCGCCTAAAGGGTTAATAGTCTAGGTAAGTTTGGTGTTTATAATTTGTGTTTGTTGCCCCCTGTTTCGGTCCTGGAGGGCCTCCCCCCCTTCGAGAGGGAACTCTTGGAGGCGTGGAGGACTTTCAGGCCCCTGACTGTGGCGGTTCCAGACAGCGGTGAGGGTCTCGCGCACATGCCCCTCCGTCATAACCCTGACTTGCTCTCCGCTCCCCCCGGGAAGCGCGAGTGCATGATCAGTGGGGCGATGGAGGAGGCTGGGCTGGAATATGTAGGTAAGGTATTTGACGTGAAAGGTAATTTTAGTGTAGATTATATAGGGAAGTGTTTTAGGTTAGCAGGTAAAGTGTTTAGGAGAAAGTATATTGGTGGTATGGTAAGTATTTTTAACAGGAATCTGGTCAGGCATTGGGGAAGCACTTTGGGCCAAATGGGGAGCACGACAGGTAAGTTGAATTTTAATGTATTTGTTAGCACGGGGAGGTTTAGGATTTTCACAGACCTACCCACCCGCATCCTGTATCAGTTGTTGTTGCCGAGAGTGCTCGGGCGTCCCGCCTCGGAACACAAATGGTCATTAACATTCCCCGCACGCACCATTGCAACCATCTGGGCCAACATCTTTAATTGGTACACCCCACATAACGTAGGTCATTTTGACTTCAGATTTAGACACAGGATCGTCTTTACATCCGCAGCACTGCACGCATTTCTTCCCGACAGCTACGCTGCGGACTGCCCCGTGTGCCACGGACCCCCCGAGACCCTGGAGCACATGCTGTACACCTGCCCGGCCGTCCGCCCGTTCTGGTCCCGACTGCAGGACCTCCTCGCTCGGAGGCTGTCCTGGAGGCTCCCACCGCCGGCGGCCCTAGGAGGGGACGACCAGGAGCCCTGGCTCCTCCTCTTTGGTCCCGGACAGAGTCGCTCTGGAGCCAACACCCATCTCGCCCGACTAACCCTCTCCATAGCCCGGTACACATTATATCTCAACAGGAACATCCATCTCCGTGACAATAAAACAGCAGCACCCTGGCCCATCTTCAAAGGACTCTTGGCCGCACACCTCCGACACCTCCACATGGCAGCAGAGCACCGGTTCATCACCCACCTCGTCCCCCACAACACCCTGATCCACCTCACACCCTCTGGAAACCTGGACATCCTCTTCTGACCCCGGCATCACCCCCCCCAACCACGGCATCACCCCCCATCACTGAAGAATGTTTGGAGAATGATTGTGTGTTTGATTTTCTGTAATTTTTTGTCTCGTCTCCCCCTGCCCTTGTGTATCCTATTCCCTTGCCCTTGTGTGTCATGTATGTCTGTACATTCATGTAAATATATGTAAATACTTGTTTTAAGATGTTTTTGATAAGAAAAGATAAAAAAAAAAGACCCGCCCGATCTCGTCTGATCTCGGAAGCCAAGCAGGGTTGGGCCTGGTTAGTACTTGGATGGGAGACCGCCTGGGAATACCAGGTGCTGTGAGCATTTTCACACTTTTTCACCTGTCAAAAAAAAAAAAAAAAAAAAGAAGTTTTTCATTGAGATATCCCAATTTTGACCGAGAGAGTGGCGTGAAGGTACTCTTCACGAAAAGACAGTGTTTGATGCAAAAAAAAGCCATTTATACGAGTTTTGACCTGGAACATTTCGCTCACGGCCATACCACCCTGGACCAGCCCGATCTTGTCTGATCTCGGAAGCCAAGCAGGGTTGGGCCTGGTTAGTACTTGGATGGGAGACCGCCTGGGAATACCAGGTGCTGTGAGCATTTTCACACTTTTTCACCTGTCAAAGTGGCCCTTCCCCGGGGTGAGTCTGGAGGAGAGTGGGGGGTGGCTCTGGAGGTGCTCCAGGGGTTCCAGGGGGTGCTCGGCGGAGGCCATGCCCAGCCAGAGTGGCCCTTCCCCGGGCAGAATCTGGGGAGAGTGGGCGGTGGCTCTGGAGGTGCTCCGGGGGCTCCAGGGGTTCCAGGGGGTGCTCAGTGGGGGCCATGCCCAGCCAGAGTGGCCCTTCCCCGGGCAAAGTCTGGCCGTGTGCGGGGTGGATGATCCCTGCTCCGCCTCACGCGAGTGCGAGACCGGCTGGGTGCCCTTTTATCCATGAGGCACTGCACTGCCTCCGGCAGCCAAGTTCGGGGCCCGGTGAGGGCTCCAGGCTCCAGGGGCTCCGACCCGGAGCCTCCGACCCGCAGAAGGTGCTCCCTGGCCGGGCAAAGTCTGGCCGTGTGCGGGGTGGATGATCCCTGCTCCGCCTCACGCGAGTTCGAGACCGGCTGGGTGCCCTTTTATCCAAGAATCAACTGGAGTGTGGAGCTTCTACGGGCCTCCAGGGGCACTGCCGATCCAGAGCTGTGCCCCGGCTTCAGTTCTCTGTATCTCAGGAAGTTTTTTATTTATACATTTATTTCATCCATAATCTCTGGCGCCTAAAGGGTTAAATTGATTTATGGACCAGGGAGATGGAATTTGGGGCTTGCTCCGTCCACTCCACGCATCGGCTCGGTATTGCAGTACCTCCGAGAACGGTGCACCTCCTCTCTCAGGTTAAAAAAAGTCATTCAGTTTGTTTTCGCCGTCACGTTACATGCAAATGTGCCATCATACCCTCATGTTAAACGCTTCCTTGCCGTTTGTCTGCTCCGGAAGTGGACAAAAATTCTCGGAGACGTTTTGAGTGGAAGGGCTGGATATTTCAAATCTCCCGCCAAAAGCCCTGACTGGAGAAGAGGGGGAGGGAAGGTGAAGTATCTGTTCCTAAACCCAACCCCCTTTGGAGGTAGCCCATTCCACGTAAACCCTTGTGCAAAATAGGCCACCTTTGGAATTTGAGTGGCCCCTTTGTGAAGTACAGTACATGTGTGATGTGACTAGTTGGGTTTTTTTTTTTTTTTGGGGGGGGGGGTCAACCACCGACTTTCAAACCCATCCTCAACAAGTCTTGGCATGAGGGTGTGCTTCTGCCCGGTTTCGAGCTGGGGATCTTTTGCGTGTGAGGCAAACGTGATAACCGCTACACTACAGAAGCGATAGTGTAGCACAGGTACGTTGGTGGGACAAGTCCTCAGCGTCAGTGCAACGCTTTCGTAAAACGCACTTTCTCTCCCCGTCTGGGAATCGAACCCAGGTCTTCCGCGTGACAAGCGGAGATACTGTCCACTATACTAACGAGGACATATGGGGCTGCAGGGGGGCCCCCTTTTTTTTTTTTTTTTTTTTGGTGTGTGTGTCGGTGTGTTTTTCCCGATCTCTTTGATGAAAAGTTTGAAGGACTACGCCGACAATTCTGCCGCTCCTCCCTCTTTTCTAGGAATAGACCATCGAGTTTGGAATGAACCGTGTCAAAGACTGAAGCAAACATAAAAGGAGGCTTTGTTTCGAGCCGAGGACCTTTCGCGTGTTAGGCGAACGTGATAACCGCTACACTACAGAAACGACGTGCGAGCCTGTCGTGTCCCTTTTGCCGCGCGACCGCCGATGCAAATGAGCGCGTGAACAGAAGTACACTGCCCGTGATGAAGCCCCGTGTGCCCTCAAGTACTGGACGCCGTGTGGCGCTGCAACGTGGCACTCTTGTTTCTCTTCAGAGCGTATAAATCTTTCGCCCTTTACTAAAGTGTACTAAAGTGTTGGGGCTGTGCGGTATATGGAGCACAACACTTTAAGCGACGTGCTCCAACATCGGCAGATGAGGAAATGGCAGCAGCTTCGCACGGCCCCCGGCGGAATGCACAACGCTTTGAATTACTGGGAGAACTGGAAATGGATCGATTGACCTTCAGCAGACGCCTTTTGCAAAAAGAACTGGCTGTAACAACGAATCAACTGGACTTTATATTTGCCTTTCCTGGCAAAAAGATTTTTGAAGTCGTTTTCACCACAACGAAGCATCTGGAGACATGTTTGGAGTTGTACGAGAGGAAGAAAACATCCACCACTGTCTTCCAGCAGGTGAACGTTACTCCTCTCACTGATTTGGATAAAAAAACTGTCCATATCGTTATCTATTTAGAAAAAGTGAGACTGGATGATGTCAAGACATGGGCCTCTTTCTTCTGCGATGTCCTAAAAGCAACAGAGGTTGTAGACATCGATGGCATTAAAACGGGAACCAAGCGGCTGGAAGTGAAGTTAAGAAGAACTAACGGGGAACTTCAACATCTCCCTAACTCCATTCAACTGGGGGCTTTCCGAGGCTCTGTCTTTTATCCGGGGCAGCCACGGAAATGCAGAAGATGCGGCAGCCTTGATCACCTGGCAGCAGGGTGCAATGTAGCCCAATGCAGAAAGTGCAAATCCCTGGATCATCCCACATCACTATGCACAGTTTCAGTTAAATGTAACCTGTGTTCGGCGGACACCCATCTCTTTAAGGACTGCCCACAAGCCTATGCTAATAGAGTGAAAGGGAATACAGTGACAACATCAGTATCATGCCAAGATGACCCGGATCCCTATTCCCAACTCTTTGATGAGAATCCCGTGTCACAAGACAGAATGGACAAGGCAGATGGACCGGACAACTCTCCAAAAGAACCACCCACAGTGAGACTTCAGGATGTCCCCAAAACTCTACAGGATGCAGACTCGATCCAGCCTCCCTTCCAGGAGGAGGGCACACAGGGGGAACCTGCACCGCAAGAGGATAGTCAAGATGGTTTAGCAGCAACAGCTGAAACCTTTCTTCCGGACACTCAAGTGGAATTTTTGGAACGGCAGGGGGCGGTAAAACGCCTTCAGAACACGTCAAGTGAGGAATCTTTCCACCTAGAGCAGTCTGAAAAGGTATGGCCACCTGCCTCGTCTCCCTCCACCGAATTCCTTGACCATACTAGCGTGAACACGTTTACAGTTGTGACAAAAATAAAATCGGCGGAAGGCCCCCCAAATCCACAAAAGAAAAAAAGGAAGGGTCACAGAACACAAGGAGAAAATGGTTTAGTGGTAAACTCCTCCAACTATTAATATGACCTCTCTCTCAGTAGTCACAATTAATACAAGAGGCTTGAATGATTTGTTAAAGTGCCAGACAGTTTTCAATGAACTGCATAATGGAATTGGAGATATTTTCTGTCTCCAAGAATGTAATATACCTTTTAAAGATAGTTATAGAGATTATGAAAGTAGATGGCCTCATGGACAATCCTTTTGGTCTGGAGATAATGAAAACAAGAACTCTGGGGTAGCCATCTTGCTCCGAGGTCACCATTTTAATATAAACAGAGTCCAGAGAATAAGTGATGGAAGAATACTCTCTGTAGACTTAGATCAAAATGGAAAACAACTTAGAGTTATCAGTGTTTATTGTCCACCCACAGTGCAAGGAAGACTTAAAACCTTGGAACTTTTACAGACTTTAATTTTTTGCAAATATGAAGTTGTCATTGGGGGTGACTTTAACTGCATCTTGACTAGAACAGACAGATTGACAAAACGAGCTACTACGGCAAAACTAGATGCCAGCTCACACGCTTTGGCGAATTTAATAAGAGACTGTCATTTGAAAGACTGTGCGGAAAGTTTAGGGTCAAAACCAGACTTTACGTGGTCTAATGGCAAATCCTTCTCACGTATTGATCTTACCCTGGTGTCCCGAGGCCTTCTCCCCCTTAAATGTTGGAGAACACCAGTTGTCTTTTCAGATCACTTTAAGCTAACCACCGTGATAGACATTAAAGGAGGGTTGAAACGCCATACGGGCCCGTGGAAATTAAATATTGCTTTATTACAGAACAAATACATAGTAGAAAAATTAAAAGGAAAATTTGAACAATGGAAAACCCTACGAGATCTCCATAACTCCTGTGGAGACTGGTGGGAAGATATTAAATCCAGGACAAAATCCTTCTTCATGTCAGAGAGTAAAACACTGGCCGCTAGAAAGAGAATGTTTTATTCTAGACTTCAAAGAAAACTTCAAAACTACTATAAACTGGCACAAAACGGCTTTGACATGCAACAAGAGATTGTCACACTAAAAGCAAAACTATGTGAACTAATGAGGGAGAAGAGTAAAAGTATCCTCCTGAGAAGCAGGATCCAACATCTAGAGGAAAATGAGAAATGTTCCCGGTACTTTTTCCAAAAAATAGCAAAAGCAAAGCACCATATAACATCTGTCTATGATCAGGAAGGAAAAGAAGAGAAGGACATGGAAAAAATCATTCACATTATTAGGTCCTTTTTTGCCAATCTCTATCAGGACACACTGGTGTCTAGCAAAATGATGGACACTTTTCTTTCTAAGACTACTGGAAAACTTAGTACTTCAGTGAAGGAATCCTTAGACAAAAATATAACATTGGCAGAACTGACAAAAGCCATTACAAGTATGAAAGACAATAAAACTCCAGGCTTGGATGGTCTCCCCAAAGAGTTTTACGTTACCTTTTGGGAGCAGCTGAAACTCTCCCTTTTGGAGATGTACAACGAAAGTCTTGGCAAAGGAGCGTTGCCATCATCATTGAGACGGGGGGCAATCTCCCTCCTTCACAAAAAAGGACAAAAACAGAATCTACAGAACTGGAGACCACTAACCCTTCTAGGTGTCGATGTAAAAATACTGGCCAAGGTTTTATTTTTACGAACTCAACCCATCGTTGGTGACCTGGTGGAGAGTGAACAAACATGTGGAGTACAAGGACGGACAATGACAGATAGCCTAGCCCTGGTGAGAGACACGTATCTCCTCTGTAAAGAACGTAACAGCCCCCTATGTATACTAAGTTTGGACCTCGAAAAAGCTTTTGATAGCATAAGCCACGATTATATAAAAGCAGTGTTGAAACATTTTGGTTTTGGAGAAAATTTTAGACGGTGGGTTAACCTCTTGTACACTGACTGCCATAGTGTGGTAATAGTTAATGGACAACAAACAAATGCTATAGATATCCGGGCTGGGGTCAGACAAGGGTGCCCCTTGTCACCCACATTATTTATTTTAGCAATAGAACCGCTAGTTTGTGCCCTTAGAAGGAACAATGACATAAAAGGAATTTTTGTGCCAGGAAGTGAAAATAGACAGGCAAAAATATCAGTTTATATGGATGATATCACTTTGTTACTTTCAGACAATAAATCGATAGGAGAAGCCTTAAAGGTCTGTGAAAACTTTACTCTCGCTGCAAGCACAAGGGTTAATAAGAACAAAACCAAAATACTTTATTTGAATTGGAAAGAGAAATACGAAAATATAGACCTGATTAAAAATAAAGACACAATTAAAGTCTTGGGAATTCAGATAGGAAAAGACATGGAAGTAAAAAACTGGGAGTCAAAGCTACCCAAATTGACAGCCAATTTAAGAGCATGGCAAGATAGGGAGCTTACATTTACTGGGAAAGTCTTAATTGTGAACTCGGTACTGTTGGCTTCAGTGAATAATCTGGCGACTGTGTTTCCTGCCCCCTATCGGATACTTAAGACTCTGAAGAAGATGTTGTTCCAGTTTATCTGGGGGGGGGAAATCAGAGAGACTCAAACGAAATATAATGCATCGCCTCCCACTGTGCGGGGGTATCGGGGTGCCATTAATCGAGGCAAAATTTGAAGCAATGTTCTTGGCCCCAATTTTAAAGGCAGTCCTTCTACCAGAAAGGGAAATTTTGTGGCACTATTTTGCAAAATTGTGGGTGGGTAGAAAAGTTTTAATCACATGGGGAAAAAGACCATCAATGGATGTCCCCCACGCCGAGATTTGCCCATCAGTCTACAAACATGTGCTTGAGAACTTATCCAAAGGACTTAGCCAGGTACCATCGACAGAACTGACAAGGAGAAAAATAGAACAAAAACTGTCCGTAGATTTGGAGAAACTTACCCCGGTAGATCTTTTATCGGCACAAGAGAGCAAAAGGGCATGGGAAAATATACATTTTCAAAAACTTACGAACAGACACAGAGATTTGGCCTGGCAAATTGGCCATAAATGTTTGCCAACCCGAGAGTTCCTTTTTAAAAGACACTTTACACCAAGCCCAAGATGCCCGAGACCCTTTTGTGGCAGTGAGGAAACTCATTTACACGTTTTTTGGACATGCCCTTTTGCTGTGAATGCCTGGGTAACAGTATCCCCATGGCTGAAAAATGTTGGGAAAATTCCATCAAGTTATAACAATATTGCCTATGGTGAAACTGCAAAATTCCAAAATAAGGAGAGGTGGTGGATTATAGTTAATTGTATAAAAGAAGCTATCTGGAAATCAAGGAATGTATTGACTTTTAAAAACTATCAAATGTCAGAAATGTTGTTGATGAAATGTGTTATGAATATTTTTAAAGATTATGTTTTAAGAGATTTAGTGGAAGGAAAGAGAGAAGAAATAATCAATTTATGGAAAATTCCAAACTCTTTTAAAGACTTGCTGTATTCATAGTTTTGGTAAATAATGTGTAATTGTATTGACTTTTGTAAACTGTGTTTAAAAGATGTGTTTTAAGTGTGGAAAGTATTTTGAAAGAAATTTATTGCTATGAAATAATAAAAAACGCCTGAAAAGTGAAAAGTGCCTTTTACTAAAGATTTCCGTGGAGAGGGACAACAAGAGATCTTTCCAATTTTTTGATGCCCTGCTTCAATGCGGGGCTTTTCTACCTATGTCTAAAGCAAGCAAGCGGTCATCCTCCAAGAGCAAAGGTTGTGTCTTGTCGGCCTTTAAACATGCCCTTGCGTACCCTCCGTTTGGCATCCCGTGTTCAAGAACTTTAAAAGTAAAAAAGAGTGCTTAGAACGCACAGACTTGCGTGTGTATCGCTGCCGTTTAACCTGGGGCTCAATCGTCGGGTGGAAGCTGGTCCATGCAAATGGCCGGAAGGACCATGCTGCCACATTGCCTCTTCCAGGGCCTGGGCCTTGGCTCGGAGCGGAGCAACTCATACTTACCTGGCAGGGGCGACACCATGATCAGGAAGGTGGTTCACCCAGGGCGAGGCTCGTCCATTGCACAAACAGGATGTGCTGACCCCTGTGAATTCCCCAAATGTGGGAATCTCAACTGCATAATTTCTGGTAGTGGGGGACTGCGTTCGCGCTCTCCCCTCTTGTTTTTTGTCAGAGGAAAAAAAAAAAAACCCAAAGGGTCGTTTCCATGTACGCCGCTCGCGCTCCGGCCCCTCCGCCGGGCGCTTTGCGCGGGCGCCGCTTTGGACCGTTGACGGGAGGGTCAGCGTGGGGAGAGCTCACTGCTCCCCGAACCCATTGTGGGCATCGCTTCTCGGCCTTTTGGCTAAGATCAAGTGTAGTATCTGTTCTTATCAGTTTAATATCTGATACGTCCCCTACCCGGGGACCGTATATTAAATTGATTTTTGGACCAGGGAGATGGAATTTGGGGCTTGCTCCGTCCACTCCACGCATCGGCTCGGTATTGCAGTACCTCCGAGAACGGTGCACCTCCTCTCTCAGGTTAAAAAAAGTCATTCAGTTTGTTTTCGCCGTCACGTTACATGCAAATGTGCCATCATACCCTCATGTTAACCCTTTAGGCGCCAGAGATTATGGATGAAATAAATGTATAAATAAAAAACTTCCTGAGATACAGAGAACTGAAGCCGGGGCACAGCTCTGGGTCGGCAGTGCCCCTGGAGGCCCGTAGAAGCTCCACACTCCAGTTGATTCTTGGATAAAAGGGCACCCAGCCGGTCTCGAACTCGCGTGAGGCGGAGCAGGGATCATCCACCCCGCACACGGCCAGACTTTGCCCGGCCAGGGAGCACCTTCTGCGGGTCGGAGGCTCCGGGTCGGAGCCCCTGGAGCCTGGAGCCCTCACCGGGCCCCGAACTCGGCTGCCGGAGGCAGTGCAGTGCCTCATGGATAAAAGGGCACCCAGCCGGTCTCGAACTCGCGTGAGGCGGAGCAGGGATCATCCACCCCGCACACGGCCAGACTTTGCCCGGCCAGGGAGCACCTTCTGCGGGTCGGAGGCTCCGGGTCGGAGCCCCTGGAGCCTGGAGCCCTCACCGGGCCCCGAACTCGGCTGCCGGAGGCAGTGCAGTGCCTCATGGATAAAAGGGCACCCAGCCGGTCTCGAACTCGCGTGAGGCGGAGCAGGGATCATCCACCCCGCACACGGCCAGACTTTGCCCGGCCAGGGAGCACCTTCTGCGGGTCGGAGGCTCCGGGTCGGAGCCCCTGGAGCCTGGAGCCCTCACCGGGCCCCGAACTCGGCTGCCGGAGGCAGTGCAGTGCCTCATGGATAAAAGGGCACCCAGCCGGTCTCGAACTCGCGTGAGGCGGAGCAGGGATCATCCACCCCGCACACGGCCAGACTTTGCCCGGCCAGGGAGCACCTTCTGCGGGTCGGAGGCTCCGGGTCGGAGCCCCTGGAGCCTGGAGCCCTCACCGGGCCCCGAACTCGGCTGCCGGAGGCAGTGCAGTGCCTCATGGATAAAAGGGCACCCAGCCGGTCTCGAACTCGCGTGAGGCGGAGCAGGGATCATCCACCCCGCACACGGCCAGACTTTGCCCGGCCAGGGAGCACCTTCTGCGGGTCGGAGGCTCCGGGTCGGAGCCCCTGGAGCCTGGAGCCCTCACCGGGCCCCGAACTCGGCTGCCGGAGGCAGTGCAGTGCCTCATGGATAAAAGGGCACCCAGCCGGTCTCGAACTCGCGTGAGGCGGAGCAGGGATCATCCACCCCGCACACGGCCAGACTTTGCCCGGCCAGGGAGCACTTTCTGCGGGTCGGAGGCTCCGGGTCGGAGCCCCTGGAGCCTGGAGCCCTCACCGGGCCCCGAACTCGGCTGCCGGAGGCAGTGCAGTGCCTCATGGATAAAAGGGCACCCAGCCGGTCTCGAACTCGCGTGAGGCGGAGCAGGGATCATCCACCCCGCACACGGCCAGACTTTGCCCGGCCAGGGAGCACCTTCTGCGGGTCGGAGGCTCCGGGTCGGAGCCCCTGGAGCCTGGAGCCCTCACCGGGCCCCGAACTCGGCTGCCGGAGGCAGTGCAGTGCCTCATGGATAAAAGGGCACCCAGCCGGTCTCGAACTCGCGTGAGGCGGAGCAGGGATCATCCACCCCGCACACGGCCAGACTTTGCCCGGCCAGGGAGCACCTTCTGCGGGTCGGAGGCTCCGGGTCGGAGCCCCTGGAGCCTGGAGCCCTCACCGGGCCCCGAACTCGGCTGCCGGAGGCAGTGCAGTGCCTCATGGATAAAAGGGCACCCAGCCGGTCTCGAACTCGCGTGAGGCGGAGCAGGGATCATCCACCCCGCACACGGCCAGACTTTGCCCGGCCAGGGAGCACCTTCTGCGGGTCGGAGGCTCCGGGTCGGAGCCCCTGGAGCCTGGAGCCCTCACCGGGCCCCGAACTCGGCTGCCGGAGGCAGTGCAGTGCCTCATGGATAAAAGGGCACCCAGCCGGTCTCGAACTCGCGTGAGGCGGAGCAGGGATCATCCACCCCGCACACGGCCAGACTTTGCCCGGCCAGGGAGCACCTTCTGCGGGTCGGAGGCTCCGGGTCGGAGCCCCTGGAGCCTGGAGCCCTCACCGGGCCCCGAACTCGGCTGCCGGAGGCAGTGCAGTGCCTCATGGATAAAAGGGCACCCAGCCGGTCTCGAACTCGCGTGAGGCGGAGCAGGGATCATCCACCCCGCACACGGCCAGACTTTGCCCGGCCAGGGAGCACCTTCTGCGGGTCGGAGGCTCCGGGTCGGAGCCCCTGGAGCCTGGAGCCCTCACCGGGCCCCGAACTCGGCTGCCGGAGGCAGTGCAGTGCCTCATGGATAAAAGGGCACCCAGCCGGTCTCGAACTCGCGTGAGGCGGAGCAGGGATCATCCACCCCGCACACGGCCAGACTTTGCCCGGGGAAGGGCCACTCTGGCTGGGCATGGCCCCCACTGAGCACCCCCTGGAACCCCTGGAGCCCCCGGAGCACCTCCAGAGCCACCCCCCACTCCTCCAGACTCTGCCCGGGGAAGGGCCTCTCTGGCTGGGCATGGCCTCCGCCGAGCACCCCCTGGAGCCCCCGGAGCACCTCCAGAGCCACCCCCCACTCCTCCAGACTCTGCCCGGGGAAGGGACACTCTGGCTGGGCATGGCCTCCACTGAGCACCCCCTGAAGCCCCCGGAGCACCTCCAGAGCCACCCCCCACTCTCCCCAGACTATGCCCGGGGAAGGGACACTCTGGCTGGGCATGGCCTCCACTGAGCACCCCCTGGAGCCCCCGGAGCACCTCCAGAGCCACCCCCCACTCTCCCCAGACTATGCCCGGGGAAGGGCCACTCTGGCTGGGCATGGCCTCCGCCGAGCACCCCCTGGAGCCCCCGGAGCACCTCCAGAGCCACCCCCCACTCCTCCAGACTCTGCCCGGGGAAGGGACACTCTGGCTGGGCATGGCCTCCACTGAGCACCCCCTGGAGCCCCCGGAGCACCTCCAGAGCCACCCCCCACTCTCCCCAGACTATGCCCGGGGAAGGGCCACTCTGGCTGGGCATGGCCTCCGCTGAGCACCCCCTGGAGCCCCCGGAGCACCTCCAGAGCCACCCCCCACTCTCCCCAGACTCACCCCGGGGAAGGGCCACTCTGGCTGGGCATGGCCTCCGCTGAGCACCCCCTGGAACCCCTGGAGCCCCCGGAGCACCTCCAGAGCCACCCCCCACTCCTCCAGACTCTGCCCGGGGAAGGGACACTCTGGCTGGGCATGGCCTCCACTGAGCACCCCCTGGAGCTCCCGGAGCACCTCCAGAGCCACCCCCCACTCTCCCCAGACTATGCCCGGGGAAGGGCCACTCTGGCTGGGCATGGCCTCCGCCGAGCACCCCCTGGAGCCCCCGGAGCACCTCCAGAGCCACCCCCCACTCCTCCAGACTCTGCCCGGGGAAGGGACACTCTGGCTGGGCATGGCCTCCACTGAGCACCCCCTGGAGCCCCCGGAGCACCTCCAGAGCCACCCCCCACTCTCCCCAGACTATGCCCGGGGAAGGGCCACTCTGGCTGGGCATGGCCTCCGCCGAGCACCCCCTGGAGCCCCCGGAGCACCTCCAGAGCCACCCCCCACTCCTCCAGACTCTGCCCGGGGAAGGGACACTCTGGCTGGGCATGGCCTCCACTGAGCACCCCCTGAAGCCCCCGGAGCACCTCCAGAGCCACCCCCCACTCTCCCCAGACTATGCCCGGGGAAGGGCCACTCTGGCTGGGCATGGCCTCCACTGAGCACCCCCTGGAGCCCCCGGAGCACCTCCAGAGCCACCCCCCACTCTCCCCAGACTATGCCCGGGGAAGGGCCACTCTGGCTGGGCATGGCCTCCGCCGAGCACCCCCTGGAACCCCTGGAGCCCCTCCAGAGCCACCCCCCACTCCTCCAGACTCACCCCGGGGAAGGGCCACTCTGGCTGGGCATGGCCTCCGCCGAGCACCCCCCTGGAACCCCTGGAGCCCCTCCAGAGCCACCCCCCACTCCTCCAGACTCACCCCGGGGAAGGGCAACTCTGGCTGGGCATGGCCTCCGCTGAGCACCCCCTGGAACCCCTGGAGCCCCCGGAGCACCTCCAGAGCCACCCCCCACTCCTCCAGACTCTGCCCGGGGAAGGGCCACTCTGGCTGGGCATGGCCTCCACTGAGCACCCCCTGGAGCCCCCGGAGCACCTCCAGAGCCACCCCCCACTCTCCCCAGACTATGCCCGGGGAAGGGCCACTCTGGCTGGGCATGGCCTCCGCCGAGCACCCCCTGGAGCCCCCGGAGAACCTCCAGAGCCACCCCCCACTCCTCCAGACTCTGCCCGGGGAAGGGACACTCTGGCTGGGCATGGCCTCCACTGAGCACCCCCTGGAGCCCCCGGAGCACCTCCAGAGCCACCCCCCACTCTCCCCAGACTATGCCCGGGGAAGGGCCACTCTGGCTGGGCATGGCCTCCGCCGAGCACCCCCTGGAGCCCCCGGAGCACCTCCAGAGCCACCCCCCACTCCTCCAGACTCTGCCCGGGGAAGGGACACTCTGGCTGGGCATGGCCTCCACTGAGCACCCCCTGAAGCCCCCGGAGCACCTCCAGAGCCACCCCCCACTCTCCCCAGACTATGCCCGGGGAAGGGCCACTCTGGCTGGGCATGGCCTCCACTGAGCACCCCCTGGAGCCCCCGGAGCACCTCCAGAGCCACCCCCCACTCTCCCCAGACTATGCCCGGGGAAGGGCCACTCTGGCTGGGCATGGCCTCCGCCGAGCACCCCCTGGAACCCCTGGAGCCCCTCCAGAGCCACCCCCCACTCCTCCAGACTCACCCCGGGGAAGGGCCACTCTGGCTGGGCATGGCCTCCGCCGAGCACCCCCCTGGAACCCCTGGAGCCCCTCCAGAGCCACCCCCCACTCCTCCAGACTCACCCCGGGGAAGGGCAACTCTGGCTGGGCATGGCCTCCGCTGAGCACCCCCTGGAACCCCTGGAGCCCCCGGAGCACCTCCAGAGCCACCCCCCACTCCTCCAGACTCTGCCCGGGGAAGGGCCACTCTGGCTGGGCATGGCCTCCGCCGAGCACCCCCTGGAACCCCTGGAGCCCCCGGAGCACCTCCAGAGCCACCCCCCACTCCTCCAGACTCTGCCCGGGGAAGGGCCACTCTGGCTGGGCATGGCCTCCACTGAGCACCCCCTGGAGCCCCCGGAGCACCTCCAGAGCCACCCCCCACTCTCCCCAGACTATGCCCGGGGAAGGGCCACTCTGGCTGGGCATGGCCTCCGCCGAGCACCCCCTGGAACCCCTGGAGCCCCCGGAGCACCTCCAGAGCCACCCCCCACTCCTCCAGACTCTGCACGGGGAAGGGACACTCTGGCTGTGCATGGCCTCCACTGAGCACCCCCTGGAGCCCCCGGAGCACCTCCAGAGCCACCCCCCACTCTCCCCAGACTATGCCCGGGGAAGGGCCACTCTGGCTGGGCATGGCCTCCGCCGAGCACCCCCTGGAACCCCTGGAGCCCCCGGAGCACCTCCAGAGCCACCCCCCACTCCTCCAGACTCTGCACGGGGAAGGGACACTCTGGCTGGGCATGGCCTCCACTGAGCACCCCCTGGAGCCCCCGGAGCACCTCCAGAGCCACCCCCCACTCTCCCCAGACTATGCCCGGGGAAGGGCCACTCTGGCTGGGCATGGCCTCCGCCGAGCACCCCCTGGAACCCCTGGAGCCCCTCCAGAGCCACCCCCCACTCCTCCAGACTCACCCCGGGGAAGGGCAACTCTGGCTGGGCATGGCCCCCACTGAGCACCCCCTGGAACCCCTGGAGCCCCCGGAGCACCTCCAGAGCCACCCCCCACTCCTCCAGACTCTGCCCGGGGAAGGGCCTCTCTGGCTGGGCATGGCCTCCGCCGAGCACCCCCTGGAGCCCCCGGAGCACCTCCAGAGCCACCCCCCACTCCTCCAGACTCTGCCCGGGGAAGGGACACTCTGGCTGGGCATGGCCTCCACTGAGCACCCCCTGAAGCCCCCGGAGCACCTCCAGAGCCACCCCCCACTCTCCCCAGACTATGCCCGGGGAAGGGACACTCTGGCTGGGCATGGCCTCCACTGAGCACCCCCTGGAGCCCCCGGAGCACCTCCAGAGCCACCCCCCACTCTCCCCAGACTATGCCCGGGGAAGGGCCACTCTGGCTGGGCATGGCCTCCGCCGAGCACCCCCTGGAGCCCCCGGAGCACCTCCAGAGCCACCCCCCACTCCTCCAGACTCTGCCCGGGGAAGGGACACTCTGGCTGGGCATGGCCTCCACTGAGCACCCTCTGGAGCCCCCAGAGCACCTCCAGAGCCACCCCCCACTCTCCCCAGACTATGCCCGGGGAAGGGCCACTCTGGCTGGGCATGGCCTCCGCTGAGCACCCCCTGGAGCCCCCGGAGCACCTCCAGAGCCACCCCCCACTCTCCCCAGACTCACCCCGGGGAAGGGCCACTCTGGCTGGGCATGGCCTCCGCTGAGCACCCCCTGGAACCCCTGGAGCCCCCGGAGCACCTCCAGAGCCACCCCCCACTCCTCCAGACTCTGCCCGGGGAAGGGACACTCTGGCTGGGCATGGCCTCCACTGAGCACCCCCTGGAGCCCCCGGAGCACCTCCAGAGCCACCCCCCACTCTCCCCAGACTATGCCCGGGGAAGGGCCACTCTGGCTGGGCATGGCCTCCGCCGAGCACCCCCTGGAGCCCCCGGAGCACCTCCAGAGCCACCCCCCACTCCTCCAGACTCTGCCCGGGGAAGGGACACTCTGGCTGGGCATGGCCTCCACTGAGCACCCCCTGGAGCCCCCGGAGCACCTCCAGAGCCACCCCCCACTCTCCCCAGACTATGCCCGGGGAAGGGCCACTCTGGCTGGGCATGGCCTCCGCCGAGCACCCCCTGGAGCCCCCGGAGCACCTCCAGAGCCACCCCCCACTCCTCCAGACTCTGCCCGGGGAAGGGACACTCTGGCTGGGCATGGCCTCCGCTGAGCACCCCCTGAAGCCCCCGGAGCACCTCCACAGCCACCCCCCACTCTCCCCAGACTATGCCCGGGGAAGGGCCACTCTGGCTGGGCATGGCCTCCACTGAGCACCCCCTGGAGCCCCCGGAGCACCTCCAGAGCCACCCCCCACTCTCCCCAGACTATGCCCGGGGAAGGGCCACTCTGGCTGGGCATGGCCTCCGCCGAGCACCCCCTGGAACCCCTGGAGCCCCTCCAGAGCCACCCCCCACTCCTCCAGACTCACCCCGGGGAAGGGCAACTCTGGCTGGGCATGGCCTCCGCTGAGCACCCCCTGGAACCCCTGGAGCCCCCGGAGCACCTCCAGAGCCACCCCCCACTCCTCCAGACTCTGCCCGGGGAAGGGCCACTCTGGCTGGGCATGGCCTCCGCCGAGCACCCCCTGGAACCCCTGGAGCCCCCGGAGCACCTCCAGAGCCACCCCCCACTCCTCCAGACTCTGCCCGGGGAAGGGCCACTCTGGCTGGGCATGGCCTCCACTGAGCACCCCCAGGAGCCCCCGGAGCACCTCCAGAGCCACCCCCCACTCCTCCAGACTCTGCCCGGGGAAGGGACACTCTGGCTGGGCATGGCCTCCACTGAGCACCCTCTGGAGCCCCCAGAGCACCTCCAGAGCCACCCCCCACTCTCCCCAGACTATGCCCGGGGAAGGGCCACTCTGGCTGGGCATGGCCTCCGCTGAGCACCCCCTGGAGCCCCCGGAGCACCTCCAGAGCCACCCCCCACTCTCCCCAGACTCACCCCGGGGAAGGGCCACTCTGGCTGGGCATGGCCTCCGCTGAGCACCCCCTGGAACCCCTGGAGCCCCCGGAGCACCTCCAGAGCCACCCCCCACTCCTCCAGACTCTGCCCGGGGAAGGGACACTCTGGCTGGGCATGGCCTCCACTGAGCACCCCCTGGAGCCCCCGGAGCACCTCCAGAGCCACCCCCCACTCTCCCCAGACTATGCCCGGGGAAGGGCCACTCTGGCTGGGCATGGCCTCCGCCGAGCACCCCCTGGAGCCCCCGGAGCACCTCCAGAGCCACCCCCCACTCCTCCAGACTCTGCCCGGGGAAGGGACACTCTGGCTGGGCATGGCCTCCACTGAGCACCCCCTGGAGCCCCCGGAGCACCTCCAGAGCCACCCCCCACTCTCCCCAGACTATGCCCGGGGAAGGGCCACTCTGGCTGGGCATGGCCTCCGCCGAGCACCCCCTGGAGCCCCCGGAGCACCTCCAGAGCCACCCCCCACTCCTCCAGACTCTGCCCGGGGAAGGGACACTCTGGCTGGGCATGGCCTCCACTGAGCACCCCCTGAAGCCCCCGGAGCACCTCCAGAGCCACCCCCCACTCTCCCCAGACTATGCCCGGGGAAGGGCCACTCTGGCTGGGCATGGCCTCCACTGAGCACCCCCTGGAGCCCCCGGAGCACCTCCAGAGCCACCCCCCACTCTCCCCAGACTATGCCCGGGGAAGGGCCACTCTGGCTGGGCATGGCCTCCGCCGAGCACCCCCTGGAACCCCTGGAGCCCCTCCAGAGCCACCCCCCACTCCTCCAGACTCACCCCGGGGAAGGGCCACTCTGGCTGGGCATGGCCTCCGCCGAGCACCCCCCTGGAACCCCTGGAGCCCCTCCAGAGCCACCCCCCACTCCTCCAGACTCACCCCGGGGAAGGGCAACTCTGGCTGGGCATGGCCTCCGCTGAGCACCCCCTGGAACCCCTGGAGCCCCCGGAGCACCTCCAGAGCCACCCCCCACTCCTCCAGACTCTGCCCGGGGAAGGGCCACTCTGGCTGGGCATGGCCTCCGCCGAGCACCCCCTGGAACCCCTGGAGCCCCCGGAGCACCTCCAGAGCCACCCCCCACTCCTCCAGACTCTGCCCGGGGAAGGGCCACTCTGGCTGGGCATGGCCTCCACTGAGCACCCCCTGGAGCCCCCGGAGCACCTCCAGAGCCACCCCCCACTCCTCCAGACTCTGCCCGGGGAAGGGACACTCTGGCTGGGCATGGCCTCCACTGAGCACCCTCTGGAGCCCCCAGAGCACCTCCAGAGCCACCCCCCACTCTCCCCAGACTATGCCCGGGGAAGGGCCACTCTGGCTGGGCATGGCCTCCGCTGAGCACCCCCTGGAGCCCCCGGAGCACCTCCAGAGCCACCCCCCACTCTCCCCAGACTCACCCCGGGGAAGGGCCAATCTGGCTGGGCATGGCCTCCGCTGAGCACCCCCTGGAACCCCTGGAGCCCCCGGAGCACCTCCAGAGCCACCCCCCACTCCTCCAGACTCTGCCCGGGGAAGGGACACTCTGGCTGGGCATGGCCTCCACTGAGCACCCCCTGGAGCCCCCGGAGCACCTCCAGAGCCACCCCCCACTCTCCCCAGACTATGCCCGGGGAAGGGCCACTCTGGCTGGGCATGGCCTCCGCCGAGCACCCCCTGGAGCCCCCGGAGCACCTCCAGAGCCACCCCCCACTCCTCCAGACTCTGCCCGGGGAAGGGACACTCTGGCTGGGCATGGCCTCCACTGAGCACCCCCTGGAGCCCCCGGAGCACCTCCAGAGCCACCCCCCACTCTCCCCAGACTATGCCCGGGGAAGGGCCACTCTGGCTGGGCATGGCCTCCGCCGAGCACCCCCTGGAGCCCCCGGAGCACCTCCAGAGCCACCCCCCACTCCTCCAGACTCTGCCCGGGGAAGGGACACTCTGGCTGGGCATGGCCTCCACTGAGCACCCCCTGAAGCCCCCGGAGCACCTCCAGAGCCACCCCCCACTCTCCCCAGACTCACCCCGGGGAAGGGCCACTCTGGCTGGGCATGGCCTCCACTGAGCACCCCCTGGAGCCCCCGGAGCACCTCCAGAGCCACCCCCCACTCTCCCCAGACTATGCCCGGGGAAGGGCCACTCTGGCTGGGCATGGCCTCCGCCGAGCACCCCCTGGAACCCCTGGAGCCCCTCCAGAGCCACCCCCCACTCCTCCAGACTCACCCCGGGGAAGGGCCACTCTGGCTGGGCATGGCCTCCGCCGAGCACCCCCCTGGAACCCCTGGAGCCCCTCCAGAGCCACCCCCCACTCCTCCAGACTCACCCCGGGGAAGGGCAACTCTGGCTGGGCATGGCCTCCGCTGAGCACCCCCTGGAACCCCTGGAGCCCCCGGAGCACCTCCAGAGCCACCCCCCACTCCTCCAGACTCTGCCCGGGGAAGGGCCACTCTGGCTGGGCATGGCCTCCGCCGAGCACCCCCTGGAACCCCTGGAGCCCCCGGAGCACCTCCAGAGCCACCCCCCACTCCTCCAGACTCTGCCCGGGGAAGGGCCACTCTGGCTGGGCATGGCCTCCACTGAGCACCCCCTGGAGCCCCCGGAGCACCTCCAGAGCCACCCCCCACTCTCCCCAGACTATGCCCGGGGAAGGGCCACTCTGGCTGGGCATGGCCTCCGCCGAGCACCCCCTGGAACCCCTGGAGCCCCCGGAGCACCTCCAGAGCCACCCCCCACTCCTCCAGACTCTGCACGGGGAAGGGACACTCTGGCTGGGCATGGCCTCCACTGAGCACCCCCTGGAGCCCCCGGAGCACCTCCAGAGCCACCCCCCACTCTCCCCAGACTATGCCCGGGGAAGGGCCACTCTGGCTGGGCATGGCCTCCGCCGAGCACCCCCTGGAACCCCTGGAGCCCCTCCAGAGCCACCCCCCACTCCTCCAGACTCACCCCGGGGAAGGGCAACTCTGGCTGGGCATGGCCCCCACTGAGCACCCCCTGGAACCCCTGGAGCCCCCGGAGCACCTCCAGAGCCACCCCCCACTCCTCCAGACTCTGCCCGGGGAAGGGCCTCTCTGGCTGGGCATGGCCTCCGCCGAGCACCCCCTGGAGCCCCCGGAGCACCTCCAGAGCCACCCCCCACTCCTCCAGACTCTGCCCGGGGAAGGGACACTCTGGCTGGGCATGGCCTCCACTGAGCACCCCCTGAAGCCCCCGGAGCACCTCCAGAGCCACCCCCCACTCTCCCCAGACTATGCCCGGGGAAGGGACACTCTGGCTGGGCATGGCCTCCACTGAGCACCCCCTGGAGCCCCCGGAGCACCTCCAGAGCCACCCCCCACTCTCCCCAGACTATGCCCGGGGAAGGGCCACTCTGGCTGGGCATGGCCTCCGCCGAGCACCCCCTGGAGCCCCCGGAGCACCTCCAGAGCCACCCCCCACTCCTCCAGACTCTGCCCGGGGAAGGGACACTCTGGCTGGGCATGGCCTCCACTGAGCACCCTCTGGAGCCCCCAGAGCACCTCCAGAGCCACCCCCCACTCTCCCCAGACTATGCCCGGGGAAGGGCCACTCTGGCTGGGCATGGCCTCCGCTGAGCACCCCCTGGAGCCCCCGGAGCACCTCCAGAGCCACCCCCCACTCTCCCCAGACTCACCCCGGGGAAGGGCCACTCTGGCTGGGCATGGCCTCCGCTGAGCACCCCCTGGAACCCCTGGAGCCCCCGGAGCACCTCCAGAGCCACCCCCCACTCCTCCAGACTCTGCCCGGGGAAGGGACACTCTGGCTGGGCATGGCCTCCACTGAGCACCCCCTGGAGCCCCCGGAGCACCTCCAGAGCCACCCCCCACTCTCCCCAGACTATGCCCGGGGAAGGGCCACTCTGGCTGGGCATGGCCTCCGCCGAGCACCCCCTGGAGCCCCCGGAGCACCTCCAGAGCCACCCCCCACTCCTCCAGACTCTGCCCGGGGAAGGGACACTCTGGCTGGGCATGGCCTCCACTGAGCACCCCCTGGAGCCCCCGGAGCACCTCCAGAGCCACCCCCCACTCTCCCCAGACTATGCCCGGGGAAGGGCCACTCTGGCTGGGCATGGCCTCCGCCGAGCACCCCCTGGAGCCCCCGGAGCACCTCCAGAGCCACCCCCCACTCCTCCAGACTCTGCCCGGGGAAGGGACACTCTGGCTGGGCATGGCCTCCGCTGAGCACCCCCTGAAGCCCCCGGAGCACCTCCACAGCCACCCCCCACTCTCCCCAGACTATGCCCGGGGAAGGGCCACTCTGGCTGGGCATGGCCTCCACTGAGCACCCCCTGGAGCCCCCGGAGCACCTCCAGAGCCACCCCCCACTCTCCCCAGACTATGCCCGGGGAAGGGCCACTCTGGCTGGGCATGGCCTCCGCCGAGCACCCCCTGGAACCCCTGGAGCCCCTCCAGAGCCACCCCCCACTCCTCCAGACTCACCCCGGGGAAGGGCAACTCTGGCTGGGCATGGCCTCCGCTGAGCACCCCCTGGAACCCCTGGAGCCCCCGGAGCACCTCCAGAGCCACCCCCCACTCCTCCAGACTCTGCCCGGGGAAGGGCCACTCTGGCTGGGCATGGCCTCCGCCGAGCACCCCCTGGAACCCCTGGAGCCCCCGGAGCACCTCCAGAGCCACCCCCCACTCCTCCAGACTCTGCCCGGGGAAGGGCCACTCTGGCTGGGCATGGCCTCCACTGAGCACCCCCTGGAGCCCCCGGAGCACCTCCAGAGCCACCCCCCACTCTCCCCAGACTATGCCCGGGGAAGGGCCACTCTGGCTGGGCATGGCCTCCGCCGAGCACCCCCTGGAGCCCCCGGAGCACCTCCAGAGCCACCCCCCACTCCTCCAGACTCTGCCCGGGGAAGGGACACTCTGGCTGGGCATGGCCTCCACTGAGCACCCTCTGGAGCCCCCAGAGCACCTCCAGAGCCACCCCCCACTCTCCCCAGACTATGCCCGGGGAAGGGCCACTCTGGCTGGGCATGGCCTCCGCTGAGCACCCCCTGGAGCCCCCGGAGCACCTCCAGAGCCACCCCCCACTCTCCCCAGACTCACCCCGGGGAAGGGCCACTCTGGCTGGGCATGGCCTCCGCTGAGCACCCCCTGGAACCCCTGGAGCCCCCGGAGCACCTCCAGAGCCACCCCCCACTCCTCCAGACTCTGCCCGGGGAAGGGACACTCTGGCTGGGCATGGCCTCCACTGAGCACCCCCTGGAGCCCCCGGAGCACCTCCAGAGCCACCCCCCACTCTCCCCAGACTATGCCCGGGGAAGGGCCACTCTGGCTGGGCATGGCCTCCGCCGAGCACCCCCTGGAGCCCCCGGAGCACCTCCAGAGCCACCCCCCACTCCTCCAGACTCTGCCCGGGGAAGGGACACTCTGGCTGGGCATGGCCTCCACTGAGCACCCCCTGGAGCCCCCGGAGCACCTCCAGAGCCACCCCCCACTCTCCCCAGACTATGCCCGGGGAAGGGCCACTCTGGCTGGGCATGGCCTCCGCCGAGCACCCCCTGGAGCCCCCGGAGCCCCCGGAGCACCTCCAGAGCCACCCCCCACTCCTCCAGACTCTGCACGGGGAAG
Source organism: Eucyclogobius newberryi (assembly GCF_026437365.1). Lineage (NCBI taxonomy): Eukaryota > Metazoa > Chordata > Actinopteri > Gobiiformes > Gobiidae > Eucyclogobius > Eucyclogobius newberryi. The sequence goes on from NW_027315757.1 coordinate 1,027,990, forward strand.
GGACACTCTGGCTGGGCATGGCCTCCACTGAGCACCCCCTGGAGCCCCCGGAGCACCTCCAGAGCCACCCCCCACTCTCCCCAGACTATGCCCGGGGAAGGGCCACTCTGGCTGGGCATGGCCTCCGCCGAGCACCCCCTGGAACCCCTGGAGCCCCTCCAGAGCCACCCCCCACTCCTCCAGACTCACCCCGGGGAAGGGCAACTCTGGCTGGGCATGGCCCCCACTGAGCATCCCCTGGAACCCCTGGAGCCCCCGGAGCACCTCCAGAGCCACCCCCCACTCCTCCAGACTCTGCCCGGGGAAGGGCCTCTCTGGCTGGGCATGGCCTCCGCCGAGCACCCCCTGGAGCCCCCGGAGCACCTCCAGAGCCACCCCCCACTCCTCCAGACTCTGCCCGGGGAAGGGACACTCTGGCTGGGCATGGCCTCCACTGAGCACCCCCTGAAGCCCCCGGAGCACCTCCAGAGCCACCCCCCACTCTCCCCAGACTATGCCCGGGGAAGGGACACTCTGGCTGGGCATGGCCTCCACTGAGCACCCCCTGGAGCCCCCGGAGCACCTCCAGAGCCACCCCCCACTCTCCCCAGACTATGCCCGGGGAAGGGCCACTCTGGCTGGGCATGGCCTCCGCCGAGCACCCCCTGGAGCCCCCGGAGCACCTCCAGAGCCACCCCCCACTCCTCCAGACTCTGCCCGGGGAAGGGACACTCTGGCTGGGCATGGCCTCCACTGAGCACCCTCTGGAGCCCCCAGAGCACCTCCAGAGCCACCCCCCACTCTCCCCAGACTATGCCCGGGGAAGGGCCACTCTGGCTGGGCATGGCCTCCGCTGAGCACCCCCTGGAGCCCCCGGAGCACCTCCAGAGCCACCCCCCACTCTCCCCAGACTCACCCCGGGGAAGGGCCACTCTGGCTGGGCATGGCCTCCGCTGAGCACCCCCTGGAACCCCTGGAGCCCCCGGAGCACCTCCAGAGCCACCCCCCACTCCTCCAGACTCTGCCCGGGGAAGGGACACTCTGGCTGGGCATGGCCTCCACTGAGCACCCCCTGGAGCCCCCGGAGCACCTCCAGAGCCACCCCCCACTCTCCCCAGACTATGCCCGGGGAAGGGCCACTCTGGCTGGGCATGGCCTCCGCCGAGCACCCCCTGGAGCCCCCGGAGCACCTCCAGAGCCACCCCCCACTCCTCCAGACTCTGCCCGGGGAAGGGACACTCTGGCTGGGCATGGCCTCCACTGAGCACCCCCTGGAGCCCCCGGAGCACCTCCAGAGCCACCCCCCACTCTCCCCAGACTATGCCCGGGGAAGGGCCACTCTGGCTGGGCATGGCCTCCGCCGAGCACCCCCTGGAGCCCCCGGAGCACCTCCAGAGCCACCCCCCACTCCTCCAGACTCTGCCCGGGGAAGGGACACTCTGGCTGGGCATGGCCTCCGCTGAGCACCCCCTGAAGCCCCCGGAGCACCTCCACAGCCACCCCCCACTCTCCCCAGACAATGCCCGGGGAAGGGCCACTCTGGCTGGGCATGGCCTCCACTGAGCACCCCCTGGAGCCCCCGGAGCACCTCCAGAGCCACCCCCCACTCTCCCCAGACTATGCCCGGGGAAGGGCCACTCTGGCTGGGCATGGCCTCCGCCGAGCACCCCCTGGAACCCCTGGAGCCCCTCCAGAGCCACCCCCCACTCCTCCAGACTCACCCCGGGGAAGGGCCACTCTGGCTGGGCATGGCCTCCGCCGAGCACCCCCCTGGAACCCCTGGAGCCCCTCCAGAGCCACCCCCCACTCCTCCAGACTCACCCCGGGGAAGGGCAACTCTGGCTGGGCATGGCCTCCGCTGAGCACCCCCTGGAACCCCTGGAGCCCCCGGAGCACCTCCAGAGCCACCCCCCACTCCTCCAGACTCTGCCCGGGGAAGGGCCACTCTGGCTGGGCATGGCCTCCGCCGAGCACCCCCTGGAACCCCTGGAGCCCCCGGAGCACCTCCAGAGCCACCCCCCACTCCTCCAGACTCTGCCCGGGGAAGGGCCACTCTGGCTGGGCATGGCCTCCACTGAGCACCCCCTGGAGCCCCCGGAGCACCTCCAGAGCCACCCCCCACTCCCCCCAGACTATGCCCGGGGAAGGGCCACTCTGGCTGGGCATGGCCTCCGCCGAGCACCCCCTGGAGCCCCCGGAGCACCTCCAGAGCCACCCCCCACTCCTCCAGACTCTGCCCGGGGAAGGGACACTCTGGCTGGGCATGGCCTCCACTGAGCACCCTCTGGAGCCCCCGGAGCACCTCCAGAGCCACCCCCCACTCCTCCAGACTCTGCCCGGGGAAGGGACACTCTGGCTGGGCATGGCCTCCACTGAGCACCCCCTGGAGCCCCCGGAGCACCTCCAGAGCCACCCCCCACTCTCCCCAGACTATGCCCGGGGAAGGGCCACTCTGGCTGGGCATGGCCTCCGCCGAGCACCCCCTGGAGCCCCCGGAGCACCTCCAGAGCCACCCCCCACTCCTCCAGACTCTGCCCGGGGAAGGGACACTCTGGCTGGGCATGGCCTCCACTGAGCACCCCCTGGAGCCCCCGGAGCACCTCCAGAGCCACCCCCCACTCTCCCCAGACTATGCCCGGGGAAGGGCCACTCTGGCTGGGCATGGCCTCCACTGAGCACCCCCTGGAGCCCCCGGAGCACCTCCAGAGCCACCCCCCACTCTCCCCAGACTATGCCCGGGGAAGGGCCACTCTGGCTGGGCATGGCCTCCGCCGAGCACCCCCTGGAACCCCTGGAGCCCCTCCAGAGCCACCCCCCACTCCTCCAGACTCACCCCGGGGAAGGGCCACTCTGGCTGGGCATGGCCTCCGCCGAGCACCCCCCTGGAACCCCTGGAGCCCCTCCAGAGCCACCCCCCACTCCTCCAGACTCACCCCGGGGAAGGGCAACTCTGGCTGGGCATGGCCTCCGCTGAGCACCCCCTGGAACCCCTGGAGCCCCCGGAGCACCTCCAGAGCCACCCCCCACTCCTCCAGACTCTGCCCGGGGAAGGGCCACTCTGGCTGGGCATGGCCTCCGCCGAGCACCCCCTGGAACCCCTGGAGCCCCCGGAGCACCTCCAGAGCCACCCCCCACTCCTCCAGACTCTGCCCGGGGAAGGGCCACTCTGGCTGGGCATGGCCTCCACTGAGCACCCCCTGGAGCCCCCGGAGCACCTCCAGAGCCACCCCCCACTCTCCCCAGACTATGCCCGGGGAAGGGCCACTCTGGCTGGGCATGGCCTCCGCCGAGCACCCCCTGGAACCCCTGGAGCCCCCGGAGCACCTCCAGAGCCACCCCCCACTCCTCCAGACTCTGCACGGGGAAGGGACACTCTGGCTGGGCATGGCCTCCGCCGAGCACCCCCTGGAACCCCTGGAGCCCCCGGAGCACCTCCAGAGCCACCCCCCACTCCTCCAGACTCTGCACGGGGAAGGGACACTCTGGCTGGGCATGGCCTCCACTGAGCACCCCCTGGAGCCCCCGGAGCACCTCCAGAGCCACCCCCCACTCTCCCCAGACTATGCCCGGGGAAGGGCCACTCTGGCTGGGCATGGCCTCCGCCGAGCACCCCCTGGAACCCCTGGAGCCCCTCCAGAGCCACCCCCCACTCCTCCAGACTCACCCCGGGGAAGGGCAACTCTGGCTGGGCATGGCCCCCACTGAGCACCCCCTGGAACCCCTGGAGCCCCCGGAGCACCTCCAGAGCCACCCCCCACTCCTCCAGACTCTGCCCGGGGAAGGGCCTCTCTGGCTGAGCATGGCCTCCGCCGAGCACCCCCTGGAGCCCCCGGAGCACCTCCAGAGCCACCCCCCACTCCTCCAGACTCTGCCCGGGGAAGGGACACTCTGGCTGGGCATGGCCTCCACTGAGCACCCCCTGAAGCCCCCGGAGCACCTCCAGAGCCACCCCCCACTCTCCCCAGACTATGCCCGGGGAAGGGACACTCTGGCTGGGCATGGCCTCCACTGAGCACCCCCTGGAGCCCCCGGAGCACCTCCAGAGCCACCCCCCACTCTCCCCAGACTATGCCCGGGGAAGGGCCACTCTGGCTGGGCATGGCCTCCGCCGAGCACCCCCTGGAGCCCCCGGAGCACCTCCAGAGCCACCCCCCACTCCTCCAGACTCTGCCCGGGGAAGGGACACTCTGGCTTGACATGGCCTCCACTGAGCACCCTCTGGAGCCCCCAGAGCACCTCCAGAGCCACCCCCCACTCTCCCCAGACTATGCCCGGGGAAGGGCCACTCTGGCTGGGCATGGCCTCCGCTGAGCACCCCCTGGAGCCCCCGGAGCACCTCCAGAGCCACCCCCCACTCTCCCCAGACTCACCCCGGGGAAGGGCCACTCTGGCTGGACATGGCCTCCGCTGAGCACCCCCTGGAACCCCTGGAGCCCCCGGAGCACCTCCAGAGCCACCCCCCACTCCTCCAGACTCTGCCCGGGGAAGGGACACTCTGGCTGGGCATGGCCTCCACTGAGCACCCCCTGGAGCCCCCGGAGCACCTCCAGAGCCACCCCCCACTCTCCCCAGACTATGCCCGGGGAAGGGCCACTCTGGCTGGGCATGGCCTCCGCCGAGCACCCCCTGGAGCCCCCGGAGCACCTCCAGAGCCACCCCCCACTCCTCCAGACTCTGCCCGGGGAAGGGACACTCTGGCTGGGCATGGCCTCCACTGAGCACCCCCTGGAGCCCCCGGAGCACCTCCAGAGCCACCCCCCACTCTCCCCAGACTATGCCCGGGGAAGGGCCACTCTGGCTGGGCATGGCCTCCGCCGAGCACCCCCTGGAGCCCCCGGAGCACCTCCAGAGCCACCCCCCACTCCTCCAGACTCTGCCCGGGGAAGGGACACTCTGGCTGGGCATGGCCTCCGCTGAGCACCCCCTGAAGCCCCCGGAGCACCTCCACAGCCACCCCCCACTCTCCCCAGACTATGCCCGGGGAAGGGCCACTCTGGCTGGGCATGGCCTCCACTGAGCACCCCCTGGAGCCCCCGGAGCACCTCCAGAGCCACCCCCCACTCTCCCCAGACTATGCCCGGGGAAGGGCCACTCTGGCTGGGCATGGCCTCCGCCGAGCACCCCCTGGAACCCCTGGAGCCCCTCCAGAGCCACCCCCCACTCCTCCAGACTCACCCCGGGGAAGGGCCACTCTGGCTGGGCATGGCCTCCGCCGAGCACCCCCCTGGAACCCCTGGAGCCCCTCCAGAGCCACCCCCCACTCCTCCAGACTCACCCCGGGGAAGGGCAACTCTGGCTGGGCATGGCCTCCGCTGAGCACCCCCTGGAACCCCTGGAGCCCCCGGAGCACCTCCAGAGCCACCCCCCACTCCTCCAGACTCTGCCCGGGGAAGGGCCACTCTGGCTGGGCATGGCCTCCGCCGAGCACCCCCTGGAACCCCTGGAGCCCCCGGAGCACCTCCAGAGCCACCCCCCACTCCTCCAGACTCTGCCCGGGGAAGGGCCACTCTGGCTGGGCATGGCCTCCACTGAGCACCCCCTGGAGCCCCCGGAGCACCTCCAGAGCCACCCCCCACTCTCCCCAGACTATGCCCGGGGAAGGGCCACTCTGGCTGGGCATGGCCTCCGCCGAGCACCCCCTGGAGCCCCCGGAGCACCTCCAGAGCCACCCCCCACTCCTCCAGACTCTGCCCGGGGAAGGGCCACTCTGGCTGGGCATGGCCTCCACTGAGCACCCTCTGGAGCCCCCAGAGCACCTCCAGAGCCACCCCCCACTCTCCCCAGACTATGCCCGGGGAAGGGCCACTCTGGCTGGGCATGGCCTCCGCTGAGCACCCCCTGGAGCCCCCGGAGCACCTCCAGAGCCACCCCCCACTCTCCCCAGACTCACCCCGGGGAAGGGCCACTCTGGCTGGGCATGGCCTCCGCTGAGCACCCCCTGGAACCCCTGGAGCCCCCGGAGCACCTCCAGAGCCACCCCCCACTCCTCCAGACTCTGCCCGGGGAAGGGACACTCTGGCTGGGCATGGCCTCCACTGAGCACCCCCTGGAGCCCCCGGAGCACCTCCAGAGCCACCCCCCACTCTCCCCAGACTATGCCCGGGGAAGGGCCACTCTGGCTGGGCATGGCCTCCGCCGAGCACCCCCTGGAGCCCCCGGAGCACCTCCAGAGCCACCCCCCACTCCTCCAGACTCTGCCCGGGGAAGGGACACTCTGGCTGGGCATGGCCTCCACTGAGCACCCCCTGGAGCCCCCGGAGCACCTCCAGAGCCACCCCCCACTCTCCCCAGACTATGCCCGGGGAAGGGCCACTCTGGCTGGGCATGGCCTCCGCCGAGCACCCCCTGGAGCCCCCGGAGCACCTCCAGAGCCACCCCCCACTCCTCCAGACTCTGCCCGGGGAAGGGACACTCTGGCTGGGCATGGCCTCCACTGAGCACCCCCTGAAGCCCCCGGAGCACCTCCAGAGCCACCCCCCACTCTCCCCAGACTATGCCCGGGGAAGGGCCACTCTGGCTGGGCATGGCCTCCACTGAGCACCCCCTGGAGCCCCCGGAGCACCTCCAGAGCCACCCCCCACTCTCCCCAGACTATGCCCGGGGAAGGGCCACTCTGGCTGGGCATGGCCTCCGCCGAGCACCCCCTGGAACCCCTGGAGCCCCTCCAGAGCCACCCCCCACTCCTCCAGACTCACCCCGGGGAAGGGCCACTCTGGCTGGGCATGGCCTCCGCCGAGCACCCCCCTGGAACCCCTGGAGCCCCTCCAGAGCCACCCCCCACTCCTCCAGACTCACCCCGGGGAAGGGCAACTCTGGCTGGGCATGGCCTCCGCTGAGCACCCCCTGGAACCCCTGGAGCCCCCGGAGCACCTCCAGAGCCACCCCCCACTCCTCCAGACTCTGCCCGGGGAAGGGCCACTCTGGCTGGGCATGGCCTCCGCCGAGCACCCCCTGGAACCCCTGGAGCCCCCGGAGCACCTCCAGAGCCACCCCCCACTCCTCCAGACTCTGCCCGGGGAAGGGCCACTCTGGCTGGGCATGGCCTCCACTGAGCACCCCCTGGAGCCCCCGGAGCACCTCCAGAGCCACCCCCCACTCTCCCCAGACTATGCCCGGGGAAGGGCCACTCTGGCTGGGCATGGCCTCCGCCGAGCACCCCCTGGAACCCCTGGAGCCCCCGGAGCACCTCCAGAGCCACCCCCCACTCCTCCAGACTCTGCACGGGGAAGGGACACTCTGGCTGGGCATGGCCTCCGCCGAGCACCCCCTGGAACCCCTGGAGCCCCTCCAGAGCCACCCCCCACTCCTCCAGACTCACCCCGGGGAAGGGCAACTCTGGCTGGGCATGGCCCCCACTGAGCACCCCCTGGAGCCCCCGGAGCACCTCCAGAGCCACCCCCCACTCCTCCAGACTCTGCCCGGGGAAGGGCCTCTCTGGCTGGGCATGGCCTCCGCCGAGCACCCCCTGGAGCCCCCGGAGCACCTCCAGAGCCACCCCCCACTCCTCCAGACTCTGCCCGGGGAAGGGACACTCTGGCTGGGCATGGCCTCCACTGAACACCCCCTGAAGCCCCCGGAGCACCTCCAGAGCCACCCCCCACTCTCCCCAGACTATGCCCGGGGAAGGGACACTCTGGCTGGGCATGGCCTCCACTGAGCACCCCCTGGAGCCCCCGGAGCACCTCCAGAGCCACCCCCCACTCTCCCCAGACTATGCCCGGGGAAGGGCCACTCTGGCTGGGCATGGCCTCCGCCGAGCACCCCCTGGAGCCCCCGGAGCACCTCCAGAGCCACCCCCCACTCCTCCAGACTCTGCCCGGGGAAGGGACACTCTGGCTGGGCATGGCCTCCACTGAGCACCCTCTGGAGCCCCCAGAGCACCTCCAGAGCCACCCCCCACTCTCCCCAGACTATGCCCGGGGAAGGGCCACTCTGGCTGGGCATGGCCTCCGCTGAGCACCCCCTGGAGCCCCCGGAGCACCTCCAGAGCCACCCCCCACTCTCCCCAGACTATGCCCGGGGAAGGGCCACTCTGGCTGGGCATGGCCTCCGCCGAGCACCCCCTGGAGCCCCCGGAGCACCTCCAGAGCCACCCCCCACTCCTCCAGACTCTGCCCGGGGAAGGGACACTCTGGCTGGGCATGGCCTCCACTGAGCACCCCCTGGAGCCCCCGGAGCACCTCCAGAGCCACCCCCCACTCTCCCCAGACTATGCCCGGGGAAGGGCCACTCTGGCTGGGCATGGCCTCCGCCGAGCACCCCCTGGAGCCCCCGGAGCACCTCCAGAGCCACCCCCCACTCCTCCAGACTCTGCCCGGGGAAGGGACACTCTGGCTGGGCATGGCCTCCGCTGAGCACCCCCTGAAGCCCCCGGAGCACCTCCACAGCCACCCCCCACTCTCCCCAGACTATGCCCGGGGAAGGGCCACTCTGGCTGGGCATGGCCTCCACTGAGCACCCCCTGGAGCCCCCGGAGCACCTCCAGAGCCACCCCCCACTCTCCCCAGACTATGCCCGGGGAAGGGCCACTCTGGCTGGGCATGGCCTCCGCCGAGCACCCCCTGGAACCCCTGGAGCCCCTCCAGAGCCACCCCCCACTCCTCCAGACTCACCCCGGGGAAGGGCCACTCTGGCTGGGCATGGCCTCCGCCGAGCACCCCCCTGGAACCCCTGGAGCCCCTCCAGAGCCACCCCCCACTCCTCCAGACTCTGCCCGGGGAAGGGCCACTCTGGCTGGGCATGGCCTCCGCCGAGCACCCCCTGGAACCCCTGGAGCCCCCGGAGCACCTCCAGAGCCACCCCCCACTCCTCCAGACTCTGCCCGGGGAAGGGCCACTCTGGCTGGGCATGGCCTCCACTGAGCACCCCCTGGAGCCCCCGGAGCACCTCCAGAGCCACCCCCCACTCTCCCCAGACTATGCCCGGGGAAGGGCCACTCTGGCTGGGCATGGCCTCCGCCGAGCACCCCCTGGAGCCCCCGGAGCACCTCCAGAGCCACCCCCCACTCCTCCAGACTCTGCCCGGGGAAGGGACACTCTGGCTGGGCATGGCCTCCACTGAGCACCCTCTGGAGCCCCCAGAGCACCTCCAGAGCCACCCCCCACTCTCCCCAGACTATGCCCGGGGAAGGGCCACTCTGGCTGGGCATGGCCTCCGCTGAGCACCCCCTGGAGCCCCCGGAGCACCTCCAGAGCCACCCCCCACTCTCCCCAGACTCACCCCGGGGAAGGGCCACTCTGGCTGGGCATGGCCTCCGCTGAGCACCCCCTGGAACCCCTGGAGCCCCCGGAGCACCTCCAGAGCCACCCCCCACTCCTCCAGACTCTGCCCGGGGAAGGGACACTCTGGCTGGGCATGGCCTCCACTGAGCACCCCCTGGAGCCCCCGGAGCACCTCCAGAGCCACCCCCTACTCTCCCCAGACTATGCCCGGGGAAGGGCCACTCTGGCTGGGCATGGCCTCCGCCGAGCACCCCCTGGAGCCCCCGGAGCACCTCCAGAGCCACCCCCCACTCCTCCAGACTCTGCCCGGGGAAGGGACACTCTGGCTGGGCATGGCCTCCACTGAGCACCCCCTGGAGCCCCCGGAGCACCTCCAGAGCCACCCCCCACTCTCCCCAGACTATGCCCGGGGAAGGGCCACTCTGGCTGGGCATGGCCTCCGCCGAGCACCCCCTGGAGCCCCCGGAGCACCTCCAGAGCCACCCCCCACTCCTCCAGACTCTGCCCAGGGAAGGGACACTCTGGCTGGGCATGGCCTCCACTGAGCACCCCCTGAAGCCCCCGGAGCACCTCCAGAGCCACCCCCCACTCTCCCCAGACTATGCCCGGGGAAGGGCCACTCTGGCTGGGCATGGCCTCCACTGAGCACCCCCTGGAGCCCCCGGAGCACCTCCAGAGCCACCCCCCACTCTCCCCAGACTATGCCCGGGGAAGGGCCACTCTGGCTGGGCATGGCCTCCGCCGAGCACCCCCTGGAACCCCTGGAGCCCCTCCAGAGCCACCCCCCACTCCTCCAGACTCACCCCGGGGAAGGGCCACTCTGGCTGGGCATGGCCTCCGCCGAGCACCCCCCTGGAACCCCTGGAGCCCCTCCAGAGCCACCCCCCACTCCTCCAGACTCACCCCGGGGAAGGGCAACTCTGGCTGGGCATGGCCTCCGCTGAGCACCCCCTGGAACCCCTGGAGCCCCCGGAGCACCTCCAGAGCCACCCCCCACTCCTCCAGACTCTGCCCGGGGAAGGGCCACTCTGGCTGGGCATGGCCTCCGCCGAGCACCCCCTGGAACCCCTGGAGCCCCCGGAGCACCTCCAGAGCCACCCCCCACTCCTCCAGACTCTGCCCGGGGAAGGGCCACTCTGGCTGGGCATGGCCTCCACTGAGCACCCCCTGGAGCCCCCGGAGCACCTCCAGAGCCACCCCCCACTCTCCCCAGACTATGCCCGGGGAAGGGCCACTCTGGCTGGGCATGGCCTCCGCCGAGCACCCCCTGGAGCCCCCGGAGCACCTCCAGAGCCACCCCCCACTCCTCCAGACTCTGCCCGGGGAAGGGACACTCTGGCTGGGCATGGCCTCCACTGAGCACCCTCTGGAGCCCCCAGAGCACCTCCAGAGCCACCCCCCACTCTCCCCAGACTATGCCCGGGGAAGGGCCACTCTGGCTGGGCATGGCCTCCGCTGAGCACCCCCTGGAGCCCCCGGAGCACCTCCAGAGCCACCCCCCACTCTCCCCAGACTCACCCCGGGGAAGGGCCACTCTGGCTGGGCATGGCCTCCGCTGAGCACCCCCTGGAACCCCTGGAGCCCCCGGAGCACCTCCAGAGCCACCCCCCACTCCTCCAGACTCTGCCCGGGGAAGGGACACTCTGGCTGGGCATGGCCTCCACTGAGCACCCCCTGGAGCCCCCGGAGCACCTCCAGAGCCACCCCCTACTCTCCCCAGACTATGCCCGGGGAAGGGCCACTCTGGCTGGGCATGGCCTCCGCCGAGCACCCCCTGGAGCCCCCGGAGCACCTCCAGAGCCACCCCCCACTCCTCCAGACTCTGCCCGGGGAAGGGACACTCTGGCTGGGCATGGCCTCCACTGAGCACCCCCTGGAGCCCCCGGAGCACCTCCAGAGCCACCCCCCACTCTCCCCAGACTATGCCCGGGGAAGGGCCACTCTGGCTGGGCATGGCCTCCGCCGAGCACCCCCTGGAGCCCCCGGATCACCTCCAGAGCCACCCCCCACTCCTCCAGACTCTGCCCGGGGAAGGGACACTCTGGCTGGGCATGGCCTCCACTGAGCACCCCCTGAAGCCCCCGGAGCACCTCCAGAACCACCCCCCACTCTCCCCAGACTATGCCCGGGGAAGGGCCACTCTGGCTGGGCATGGCCTCCACTGAGCACCCCCTGGAGCCCCCGGAGCACCTCCAGAGCCACCCCCCACTCTCCCCAGACTATGCCCGGGGAAGGGCCACTCTGGCTGGGCATGGCCTCCGCCGAGCACCCCCTGGAACCCCTGGAGCCCTTCCAGAGCCACCCCCCACTCCTCCAGACTCACCCCGGGGAAGGGCCACTCTGGCTGGGCATGGCCTCCGCCGAGCACCCCCCTGGAACCCCTGGAGCCCCTCCAGAGCCACCCCCCACTCCTCCAGACTCACCCCGGGGAAGGGCAACTCTGGCTGGGCATGGCCTCCGCTGAGCACCCCCTGGAACCCCTGGAGCCCCCGGAGCACCTCCAGAGCCACCCCCCACTCCTCCAGACTCTGCCCGGGGAAGGGCCACTCTGGCTGGGCATGGCCTCCGCCGAGCACCCCCTGGAACCCCTGGAGCCCCCGGAGCACCTCCAGAGCCACCCCCCACTCCTCCAGACTCTGCCCGGGGAAGGGCCACTCTGGCTGGGCATGGCCTCCGCCGAGCACCCCCTGGAACCCCTGGAGCCCCCGGAGCACCTCCAGAGCCACCCCCCACTCCTCCAGACTCTGCCCGGGGAAGGGCCACTCTGGCTGGGCATGGCCTCCACTGAGCACCCCCTGGAGCCCCCGGAGCACCTCCAGAGCCACCCCCCACTCTCCCCAGACTATGCCCGGGGAAGGGCCACTCTGGCTGGGCATGGCCTCCGCCGAGCACCCCCTGGAGCCCCCGGAGCACCTCCAGAGCCACCCCCCACTCCTCCAGACTCTGCCCGGGGAAGGGACACTCTGGCTGGGCATGGCCTCCACTGAGCACCCTCTGGAGCCCCCAGAGCACCTCCAGAGCCACCCCCCACTCTCCCCAGACTATGCCCGGGGAAGGGCCACTCTGGCTGGGCATGGCCTCCGCTGAGCACCCCCTGGAGCCCCCGGAGCACCTCCAGAGCCACCCCCCACTCTCCCCAGACTCACCCCGGGGAAGGGCCACTCTGGCTGGGCATGGCCTCCGCTGAGCACCCCCTGGAACCCCTGGAGCCCCCGGAGCACCTCCAGAGCCACCCCCCACTCCTCCAGACTCTGCCCGGGGAAGGGACACTCTGGCTGGGCATGGCCTCCACTGAGCACCCCCTGGAGCCCCCGGAGCACCTCCAGAGCCACCCCCCACTCTCCCCAGACTATGCCCGGGGAAGGGCCACTCTGGCTGGGCATGGCCTCCGCCGAGCACCCCCTGGAGCCCCCGGAGCACCTCCAGAGCCACCCCCCACTCCTCCAGACTCTGCCCGGGGAAGGGACACTCTGGCTGGGCATGGCCTCCACTGAGCACCCCCTGGAGCCCCCGGAGCACCTCCAGAGCCACCCCCCACTCTCCCCAGACTATGCCCGGGGAAGGGCCACTCTGGCTGGGCATGGCCTCCGCCGAGCACCCCCTGGAGCCCCCGGAGCACCTCCAGAGCCACCCCCCACTCCTCCAGACTCTGCCCGGGGAAGGGACACTCTGGCTGGGCATGGCCTCCACTGAGCACCCCCTGAAGCCCCCGGAGCACCTCCAGAGCCACCCCCCACTCTCCCCAGACTATGCCCGGGGAAGGGCCACTCTGGCTGGGCATGGCCTCCACTGAGCACCCCCTGGAGCCCCCGGAGCACCTCCAGAGCCACCCCCCACTCTCCCCAGACTATGCCCGGGGAAGGGCCACTCTGGCTGGGCATGGCCTCCGCCGAGCACCCCCTGGAACCCCTGGAGCCCCTCCAGAGCCACCCCCCACTCCTCCAGACTCACCCCGGGGAAGGGCCACTCTGGCTGGGCATGGCCTCCGCCGAGCACCCCCCTGGAACCCCTGGAGCCCCTCCAGAGCCACCCCCCACTCCTCCAGACTCACCCCGGGGAAGGGCAACTCTGGCTGGGCATGGCCTCCGCTGAGCACCCCCTGGAACCCCTGGAGCCCCCGGAGCACCTCCAGAGCCACCCCCCACTCCTCCAGACTCTGCCCGGGGAAGGGCCACTCTGGCTGGGCATGGCCTCCGCCGAGCACCCCCTGGAACCCCTGGAGCCCCCGGAGCACCTCCAGAGCCACCCCCCACTCCTCCAGACTCTGCCCGGGGAAGGGCCACTCTGGCTGGGCATGGCCTCCACTGAGCACCCCCTGGAGCCCCCGGAGCACCTCCAGAGCCACCCCCCACTCTCCCCAGACTATGCCCGGGGAAGGGCCACTCTGGCTGGGCATGGCCTCCGCCGAGCACCCCCTGGAACCCCTGGAGCCCCCGGAGCACCTCCAGAGCCACCCCCCACTCCTCCAGACTCTGCACGGGGAAGGGACACTCTGGCTGGGCATGGCCTCCACTGAGCACCCCCTGGAGCCCCCGGAGCACCTCCAGAGCCACCCCCCACTCTCCCCAGACTATGCCCGGGGAAGGGCCACTCTGGCTGGGCATGGCCTCCGCCGAGCACCCCCTGGAACCCCTGGAGCCCCCGGAGCACCTCCAGAGCCACCCCCCACTCCTCCAGACTCTGCACGGGGAAGGGACACTCTGGCTGGGCATGGCCTCCACTGAGCACCCCCTGGAGCCCCCGGAGCACCTCCAGAGCCACCCCCCACTCTCCCCAGACTATGCCCGGGGAAGGGCCACTCTGGCTGGGCATGGCCTCCGCCGAGCACCCCCTGGAACCCCTGGAGCCCCTCCAGAGCCACCCCCCACTCCTCCAGACTCACCCCGGGGAAGGGCAACTCTGGCTGGGCATGGCCCCCACTGAGCACCCCCTGGAACCCCTGGAGCCCCCGGAGCACCTCCAGAGCCACCCCCCACTCCTCCAGACTCTGCCCGGGGAAGGGCCTCTCTGGCTGAGCATGGCCTCCGCCGAGCACCCCCTGGAGCCCCCGGAGCACCTCCAGAGCCACCCCCCACTCCTCCAGACTCTGCCCGGGGAAGGGACACTCTGGCTGGGCATGGCCTCCACTGAGCACCCTCTGGAGCCCCCAGAGCACCTCCAGAGCCACCCCCCACTCTCCCCAGACTATGCCCGGGGAAGGGCCACTCTGGCTGGGCATGGCCTCCGCTGAGCACCCCCTGGAGCCCCCGGAGCACCTCCAGAGCCACCCCCCACTCTCCCCAGACTCACCCCGGGGAAGGGCCACTCTGGCTGGGCATGGCCTCCGCTGAGCACCCCCTGGAACCCCTGGAGCCCCCGGAGCACCTCCAGAGCCACCCCCCACTCCTCCAGACTCTGCCCGGGGAAGGGACACTCTGGCTGGGCATGGCCTCCACTGAGCACCCCCTGGAGCCCCCGGAGCACCTCCAGAGCCACCCCCCACTCTCCCCAGACTATGCCCGGGGAAGGGCCACTCTGGCTGGGCATGGCCTCCGCCGAGCACCCCCTGGAGCCCCCGGAGCACCTCCAGAGCCACCCCCCACTCCTCCAGACTCTGCCCGGGGAAGGGACACTCTGGCTGGGCATGGCCTCCACTGAGCACCCCCTGGAGCCCCCGGAGCACCTCCAGAGCCACCCCCCACTCTCCCCAGACTATGCCCGGGGAAGGGCCACTCTGGCTGGGCATGGCCTCCGCCGAGCACCCCCTGGAGCCCCCGGAGCACCTCCAGAGCCACCCCCCACTCCTCCAGACTCTGCCCGGGGAAGGGACACTCTGGCTGGGCATGGCCTCCACTGAGCACCCCCTGAAGCCCCCGGAGCACCTCCAGAGCCACCCCCCACTCTCCCCAGACTATGCCCGGGGAAGGGCCACTCTGGCTGGGCATGGCCTCCACTGAGCACCCCCTGGAGCCCCCGGAGCACCTCCAGAGCCACCCCCCACTCTCCCCAGACTATGCCCGGGGAAGGGCCACTCTGGCTGGGCATGGCCTCCGCCGAGCACCCCCTGGAACCCCTGGAGCCCCTCCAGAGCCACCCCCCACTCCTCCAGACTCACCCCGGGGAAGGGCCACTCTGGCTGGGCATGGCCTCCGCCGAGCACCCCCCTGGAACCCCTGGAGCCCCTCCAGAGCCACCCCCCACTCCTCCAGACTCACCCCGGGGAAGGGCAACTCTGGCTGGGCATGGCCTCCGCTGAGCACCCCCTGGAACCCCTGGAGCCCCCGGAGCACCTCCAGAGCCACCCCCCACTCCTCCAGACTCTGCCCGGGGAAGGGCCACTCTGGCTGGGCATGGCCTCCGCCGAGCACCCCCTGGAACCCCTGGAGCCCCCGGAGCACCTCCAGAGCCACCCCCCACTCCTCCAGACTCTGCCCGGGGAAGGGCCACTCTGGCTGGGCATGGCCTCCACTGAGCACCCCCTGGAGCCCCCGGAGCACCTCCAGAGCCACCCCCCACTCTCCCCAGACTATGCCCGGGGAAGGGCCACTCTGGCTGGGCATGGCCTCCGCCGAGCACCCCCTGGAACCCCTGGAGCCCCCGGAGCACCTCCAGAGCCACCCCCCACTCCTCCAGACTCTGCACGGGGAAGGGACACTCTGGCTGGGCATGGCCTCCACTGAGCACCCCCTGGAGCCCCCGGAGCACCTCCAGAGCCACCCCCCACTCTCCCCAGACTATGCCCGGGGAAGGGCCACTCTGGCTGGGCATGGCCTCCGCCGAGCACCCCCTGGAACCCCTGGAGCCCCCGGAGCACCTCCAGAGCCACCCCCCACTCCTCCAGACTCTGCACGGGGAAGGGACACTCTGGCTGGGCATGGCCTCCACTGAGCACCCCCTGGAGCCCCCGGAGCACCTCCAGAGCCACCCCCCACTCTCCCCAGACTATGCCCGGGGAAGGGCCACTCTGGCTGGGCATGGCCTCCGCCGAGCACCCCCTGGAACCCCTGGAGCCCCTCCAGAGCCACCCCCCACTCCTCCAGACTCACCCCGGGGAAGGGCAACTCTGGCTGGGCATGGCCCCCACTGAGCACCCCCTGGAACCCCTGGAGCCCCCGGAGCACCTCCAGAGCCACCCCCCACTCCTCCAGACTCTGCCCGGGGAAGGGCCTCTCTGGCTGAGCATGGCCTCCGCCGAGCACCCCCTGGAGCCCCCGGAGCACCTCCAGAGCCACCCCCCACTCCTCCAGACTCTGCCCGGGGAAGGGACACTCTGGCTGGGCATGGCCTCCACTGAGCACCCCCTGAAGCCCCCGGAGCACCTCCAGAGCCACCCCCCACTCTCCCCAGACTATGCCCGGGGAAGGGACACTCTGGCTGGGCATGGCCTCCACTGAGCACCCCCTGGAGCCCCCGGAGCACCTCCAGAGCCACCCCCCACTCTCCCCAGACTATGCCCGGGGAAGGGCCACTCTGGCTGGGCATGGCCTCCGCCGAGCACCCCCTGGAGCCCCCGGAGCACCTCCAGAGCCACCCCCCACTCCTCCAGACTCTGCCCGGGGAAGGGACACTCTGGCTGGGCATGGCCTCCACTGAGCACCCTCTGGAGCCCCCAGAGCACCTCCAGAGCCACCCCCCACTCTCCCCAGACTATGCCCGGGGAAGGGCCACTCTGGCTGGGCATGGCCTCCGCTGAGCACCCCCTGGAGCCCCCGGAGCACCTCCAGAGCCACCCCCCACTCTCCCCAGACTCACCCCGGGGAAGGGCCACTCTGGCTGGGCATGGCCTCCGCTGAGCACCCCCTGGAACCCCTGGAGCCCCCGGAGCACCTCCAGAGCCACCCCCCACTCCTCCAGACTCTGCCCGGGGAAGGGACACTATGGCTGGGCATGGCCTCCACTGAGCACCCCCTGGAGCCCCCGGAGCACCTCCAGAGCCACCCCCCACTCTCCCCAGACTATGCCCGGGGAAGGGCCACTCTGGCTGGGCATGGCCTCCGCCGAGCACCCCCTGGAGCCCCCGGAGCACCTCCAGAGCCACCCCCCACTCCTCCAGACTCTGCCCGGGGAAGGGACACTCTGGCTGGGCATGGCCTCCACTGAGCACCCCCTGGAGCCCCCGGAGCACCTCCAGAGCCACCCCCCACTCTCCCCAGACTATGCCCGGGGAAGGGCCACTCTGGCTGGGCATGGCCTCCGCCGAGCACCCCCTGGAGCCCCCGGAGCACCTCCAGAGCCACCCCCCACTCCTCCAGACTCTGCCCGGGGAAGGGACACTCTGGCTGGGCATGGCCTCCACTGAGCACCCCCTGAAGCCCCCGGAGCACCTCCAGAGCCACCCCCCACTCTCCCCAGACTATGCCCGGGGAAGGGCCACTCTGGCTGGGCATGGCCTCCACTGAGCACCCCCTGGAGCCCCCGGAGCACCTCCAGAGCCACCCCCCACTCTCCCCAGACTATGCCCGGGGAAGGGCCACTCTGGCTGGGCATGGCCTCCGCCGAGCACCCCCTGGAACCCCTGGAGCCCCTCCAGAGCCACCCCCCACTCCTCCAGACTCACCCCGGGGAAGGGCCACTCTGGCTGGGCATGGCCTCCGCCGAGCACCCCCCTGGAACCCCTGGAGCCCCTCCAGAGCCACCCCCCACTCCTCCAGACTCACCCCGGGGAAGGGCAACTCTGGCTGGGCATGGCCTCCGCTGAGCACCCCCTGGAACCCCTGGAGCCCCCGGAGCACCTCCAGAGCCACCCCCCACTCCTCCAGACTCTGCCCGGGGAAGGGCCACTCTGGCTGGGCATGGCCTCCGCCGAGCACCCCCTGGAACCCCTGGAGCCCCCGGAGCACCTCCAGAGCCACCCCCCACTCCTCCAGACTCTGCCCGGGGATGGGCCACTCTGGCTGGGCATGGCCTCCACTGAGCACCCCCTGGAGCCCCCGGAGCACCTCCAGAGCCACCCCCCACTCTCCCCAGACTATGCCCGGGGAAGGGCCACTCTGGCTGGGCATGGCCTCCGCCGAGCACCCCCTGGAACCCCTGGAGCCCCCGGAGCACCTCCAGAGCCACCCCCCACTCCTCCAGACTCTGCACGGGGAAGGGACACTCTGGCTGGGCATGGCCTCCACTGAGCACCCCCTGGAGCCCCCGGAGCACCTCCAGAGCCACCCCCCACTCTCCCCAGACTATGCCCGGGGAAGGGCCACTCTGGCTGGGCATGGCCTCCGCCGAGCACCCCCTGGAACCCCTGGAGCCCCCGGAGCACCTCCAGAGCCACCCCCCACTCCTCCAGACTCTGCCCGGGGAAGGGCCACTCTGGCTGGGCATGGCCTCCACTGAGCACCCCCTGGAGCCCCCGGAGCACCTCCAGAGCCACCCCCCACTCTCCCCAGACTATGCCCGGGGAAGGGCCACTCTGGCTGGGCATGGCCTCCGCCGAGCACCCCCTGGAACCCCTGGAGCCCCTCCAGAGCCACCCCCCACTCCTCCAGACTCACCCCGGGGAAGGGCAACTCTGGCTGGGCATGGCCCCCACTGAGCACCCCCTGGAACCCCTGGAGCCCCCGGAGCACCTCCAGAGCCACCCCCCACTCTCCCCAGATTCTGCCCGGGGAAGGGCCACTCTGGCTGGGCATGGCCTCCACCGAGCACCCCCTGGAACCCCTGGAGCCCCTCCAGAGCCACCCCGCATTCCCCCAAACTCAGTCTGGGGACGGGCCACTCTTCCCCGGGTTGCAGGCTCTGGGACTCCGGGGATGACCACCGGGGACCAGGCCCTCCCTTCGAACCCGGGGACCCACACTTAAGCACCCCCACACGGGCTACACACCCTTGTTTCAGCCCCCTGGAGGTCCGTGCCCTTGGTACTATACCATGGAAGTCCGTGCCCTTGGTACTCCGACTGGAGTACAAAGGGAACGGCCCAGCACTCACCACAGAGGCTCGCGCCGGCCCCGGCCCACCTTTCGTCCCCGGGTACCCACACTTAAGCACCCCAACACGAGCTACACACCCTTGGTGCAGCCCCCTGGAAGTCCGTGCCCTTGGTACTCTGAGCCACTTTAAAAGATAAAAAGCACCAGGACCCCAAGGCCCTGGCTCCCCTGTCCCCTACACCACACTTGGAGGCAGGGCCCTTGCCCTCCACTGGCTGCCCCCGCGCCCAATGTACTCCATAACCGAAGAAGAGAGGGGGACCCGGAGGCCGGCCTACTAGGGTAACAGGTTTAATTTAGAGCCGGGGCTCTGGACCACAAATGCCAACAACCCCGCAGTGCGCAGGAGCCTTCGAAGCTGGATGAAACCAGAACGGGGCCCTACGATGGCGGTGACCAGCCAGTTGATAGCAAAGTGAGCCCTGGACAGGCGCTGCATTTGACAAACTCAGAGACGAGGAAGGGACCGGAGTCGGACCAAATATATCATCTGGCGCTGTGTCCAGCGTAAGGGTGAGCCAGCGCAAATCAGGACCACAAATGCCAACAACCCCGCAGTGCGCAGGAGCCTTCGAAGCTGGATGAAACCAGAACGGGGCCCTACGATGGCGGTGACCAGCCAGTTGATAGCAAAGTGAGCCCTGGACAGGCGCTGCATTTGACAAACTCAGAGACGAGGAAGGGACCGGAGTCGGACCAAATATATCATCTGGCGCTGTGTCCAGCGTAAGGGTGAGCCAGCGCAAATCAGGACCACAAATGCCAACAACCCCGCAGTGCGCAGGAGCTTTCGAAGCTGGATGAAACCAGAACGGGGCCCTACGATGGCGGTGACCAGCCAGTTGATAGCAAAGTGAGCCCTGGACAGGCGCTGCATTTGACAAACTCAGAGACGAGGAAGGGACCGGAGTCGGACCAAAAATATGCGCCGGCCCTGCCCCCCGCCCCGCGCAGAGCCATCGGACACGTTGAGGCTGAAGGGGACTGGCGCAGAGCCCTTGGGCCCAGGGGCTAAGCGCAGCCATCATCCTTCAAGCCGCGCGTCCTTCTGCGCAGGGGTGAGTGACAATGGACCCGGACTGTGTTCCCACCGGACGCGTTGAGGCTGAAGGGGACTGGCTCAGAGCCCCTGGCACAGGGGCTAAGCGCAGCCATCATCCTTCAAGCCGCGCGTCCTTCAGTGCGGGGGTGAGTGACGGTCCCATCTCCGGAGACAAGGGGCCAGGCGCGGGGGAAGCCAGTCAGACTGAAGCCCCGCGCCTGGTGGGACCTCTGTCTCGGCCTCGCTTCCAACGTGTCCGGCGTGAGGTTAGCCGGAGCAAACCACAGCCGCAAAATGTAAACAAACCCGCAGTGCGCAGGAGCCTTCGAAGCTGGATAAAACCAGAACGGGGCCCTACGATGGCGGGTCTTGAGTGCCAATAGACCAAGCTCCTTGTCTGGTATACATAGAACCATGATTTGTACCATTTTCATGGTTGATTCACGGATGATCCCTGCTCCGCCTCACGCGAGTTGGACGGCTGGGTGCCTTTTATCCATGAGGCACTGCACTGCCTCCGGCAGCCGAGTTCGGGGCCCGGTGAGGGCTCCAGGCTCCAGGGGCTCCGACCCGGAGCCTCCGACCCGCAGAAGGTGCTCCCTGGCCGGGCAAAGTCTGGCCGTATGTGGGGTGGATGGCCCTGGGTCTGGGCGGCGCTAAGATCACGGAGCGGGTCACCTCCGCGTACAGCCCGTGGTCAGCGTGACACCGTGCTCTGCCCCGAGCAATCAGAGCAAACAGGAAGCTTCTGGAAGTGCCCGGGAGTCTGGTAAAATCAAGCCGAAAATAGACCCTCTCATGCCGGGTCTGAGCGGCGCTTAGAGCCCGGAGGAGCGCGGAGCGCGGGGCTCCATTCAGAGGCTCCGTGATCCGCCTTACAACCAGCTCTCACCTCCGCGTACAGCCCGTGGTCAGCGTGACACCGTGCTCTGCCCCGAGCAATCAGAGCAAACAGGAAGCTTCTGGAAGTGCCCGGGAGTCTGGTAAAATCAAGCCGAAAATAGACCCTCTCATGCCGGGTCTGAGCGGCGCTTAGAGCCTGGTGGAGCGCGGAGCGCGGGGCTCCATTCAGAGGCTCCGTGATCCGACGCTCACCTCCGCACCTCCGAACCATGACTTGACATTACGGCTGTGAAGGAGCCTTGGAAGCTGGATAAAACCAGAACGGGGCCCATCGATCGCGGTTCTCGTGTGCCCGTCAAACGAGCTCCTTGCCCGGTATCCGCACAACCAGGAAATGTACCTGTTTCGATTGCGAAAAACGTCATTCTCAAAAACCGCCCGCCCCTCCCTCCCAGCATTACCATTTTGCACATTCTGCGTGAGAGCAGCGTAAGAATTTCTCGGGAGCAGCGTGATTTAGCCCGGGAATTTTGAGCTGAACGCTTATTCCCACGAGCCCAAAAAACGACTAAGTCCAACGGTATATAGTGTACTATTGCCGAAAAACGACAGAGTCTTTTCAGGTATAGTGTACTATTTCGGTTTTTACTCTAAGTCCCTCAGGGGCATGGGGTGCTATACTATGATGGTCAGATCACCTCCAGGCCCCAGGGGAGTGCTTTTCTGGGGGCAAACAGTGCACTGATGATGGGGGATTATTTCATTTTGCTCATTTTGGTGTTTTTTCACATTTTAACCCATTTTCACCCCATTTGCTCACAACTTCATACTACGGCCCGGAAAAACGACAGAGTCGCTCGGGTATAGTGTACTATTGCCGAAAAATGACAGAGTCTTTTCAGGTATAGTGTACTATTTCGGTTTTTACTCTAAGTCCCTCAGGGGCATATGGTGCTATACTCTGATGGTCAGATCACCTCCAGGCCCCAGGGGAGTGCTTTTCTGGGGGCAAACAGTGCACTGATGATGGGGGATTATTTCATTTTGCTCATTTTGGTGTTTTTTCACATTTTAACCCATTTTCACCCCTTTTGCTCACAACTTCATACTACGGCCCGGAAAAACGACAGAGTCCCTCGGGTATAGTGTACTATTGCCGAAAAACGACAGAGTCCCTCGGGTATAGTGTACTATTGCCGAAAAACGACAGAGTCCCTCGGGTATAGTGTACTATTGCCGAAAAACGACAGAGTCCCTCGGGTATAGTGTACTATTGCCGAAAAACGACAGAGTCCCTCGGGTATAGTGTACTATTGCCGAAAAACGACAGAGTCCCTCGGGTATAGTGTACTATTGCCGAAAAACGACAGAGTCCCTCGGGTATAGTGTACTATTGCCGAAAAACGACAGAGTCCCTCGGGTATAGTGTACTATTGGCTGGAAGCTCGGTTTTTTTTCTAAGACCAGCAGGGGTATATGGTACTATATTCTGGTGGTCAGATCACCTCCAGGCCCCAGGGGAGTGCTTTTCTGGGGGCAAACTGTGCACTGATGATGGGGGATTATTTCATTTTGCTCATTTTGGTGTTTTTTCACATTTTAACCCATTTTCACCCCTTTTGCTCACATCTTCAAACTCGGGCCCTGATTACAAGTTCTGACCAAATGATGACAAACACGGTATTTATTATGTATTTTTTTCATTTTTTTTATTTTTCCAACTTATACATCCATCATTGGTGCCAGGCAGGTTGTGGAGAAAGCAGTGAAGAAAGGAGAGAGCCATCACAGAAAAGATGTCCATCCAGGGTCAAGGTACCCTGCACTTTTACATATCCAAATGACAGCATTTAAAGTTTTTTAGCGTATGGTATCTCTCGTTGCATGGAACCGCACAGAGGCCAACGCCACACTGACGGCACCTGTACTTTGTTTGCCGCCTGCCTTTGGTACGAGAGCGGTCAGAGCACACGGCGCAGTCTGGACGTCCCTCTGCTTGACAAAGCCAATGACGCTCTGTGAGTCTCTGTGGCATTTCACCCTCCGGTCTTGAGCGCCTTTCTTGTTTTTTGGAGTGATCAGCCAGTAATGCATCAATAATGTTCTGAATGTAAACCTTTAAAGGTTTGTGTGGGCCTGGAGTGGATTTGGTGTATATGATGTGTGAGTTGACAATACTTATGCTTATAATGGCATTGAATATGCGATGATACCATTTCCGGGACCTGTGTGGAAAGAGGTATGTCTTCATCCTCTGGTCAGCAGTGTCCACTCCACCCATGTAGGCGTTGTACTGGTCGACACATACAGGTCTTTTGATGTCACGGAAGCCAGTGTCATCTGTCTTGGATCGGATCCTCCTCTGAACACAATCATTTCCATGGACTGTGGACAACATGGTGAGACGTTTAGTATCGTGCCAAGCACAAGCCAGGAGTTTTCCCTTTCTGCAAAAAACTGGGTCATCTCCTTTTTTCAGCTGTAAGACACTTTTACCAAGGCATTTTGGCATCCCCAACCTGGTAATCCTTACCGTCCCACACAGTCCAGTTTCCAAATCTGCTAATTCATTTGCAATTACAGGCGAGGTATAGTAACTGTCCATGTAAATCTCGTGTCCTTTGCCCGTAAAGGGAGAAACCAACTCACGGACAACTGCGTGTGTTGCACTGATGTTGCTTGCATTATTTTTGTACTGTCCAGTGTGCATTGACCAGCGCAAAACATACCCTGAACAGCTTTCACTCAGGGCATACACTCTATAGCCATATTTGTCAGGTTTATTCGGAGAGTAACATTTTAGTGAAGATCTCCCCTTGAAAGCTATTGTCATTTCATCTAAAGAAAGCTCCTTGATTGGACTGTAAACTGCTGCAAATTTGGGAATAATCAAATCTATTATTGGGCGGACTTTGAACAGTTTATCGTGCCCGGGCTCGCCTGTTCTCACATAATCATTATTGTTGACAAAATGAAAGAACGAAAGAATGATTTCAAATCTGTTTCTTGACATTACATTTCCAAATCCAGGCGTTTGTGTAAGCCAAAATGTTCCCCAGTAATCCTCGATTTCAGGTTTCTCAACAAGGCCCATGGAGAGATGCAAAGCGAAGAAAGCTTTCATTTCGGTGACTGATACATCATACCACTCAAGAAATCTTGAATGTGGCTTCAGAATCATAGGTGCCATACACTGATGTGCATATCTATTTGTCTCATCAGTAATGAAAGTCCAAAACTGATCGGTCAGAAAGAGTGACAGAATATCAAATGGATTAGCATCCGTCAGATCCATCTCTCCTGTGTAGCCAACTGGGTCTTCAAAAGGTTTGATCCATGCCTCAAATACCTCGACCTCTCTCAGCATGTCCCAGCTCTCATCCACCGGGCAAGTTTTACTGCAGCCACTGGTTCCACTGGTTCCTCGCCTCCGTCTGTCCTTTGCACCTGTCCGTTGTTTCGAAGTCCCTTCATCTCCACTTGGAAATCCATCGTCACTCTCGGGGAGATAATACCCTTCAGAGTCAGAATCTGCTGTAAATTGCATGCCACGTGTACTTCCTCCAGCCATTTTTTTCCTTACCGGATCTGCCCTGGATCATACCTGGCTAATAAAGGGAAGTTGCACCGAACCGACCAATGACTGAAGTGATTCATTTTCTACTATTATTTCATTAATTTCCTTGTACGGTAAAGTTGCATTTCTGCGACTTTGGCGCTTAAAGGGTTAGAATACAGAGTTTTTGGTTTCAATACCTTATCATCTGCTGCCATCTTCTGTATTTTTTGTAAATAAAGGTGGACAAAAATAAATAAATATTTGACAAACGCCAAGCCTAGCCCCAAGCCCCAAGGACTGATAACCCTTTAGGCGCCAGAGATTATGGATGAAATAAATGTATAAATAAAAAACTTCCTGAGATACAGAGAACTGAAGCCGGGGCACAGCTCTGGGTCGGCAGTGCCCCTGGAGGCCCGTAGAAGCTCCACACTCCAGTTGATTCTTGGATAAAAGGGCACCCAGCCGGTCTCGAACTCGCGTGAGGCGGAGCAGGGATCATCCACCCCGCACACGGCCAGACTTTGCCCGGCCAGGGAGCACCTTCTGCGGGTCGGAGGCTCCGGGTCGGAGCCCCTGGAGCCTGGAGCCCTCACCGGGCCCCGAACTCGGCTGCCGGAGGCAGTGCAGTGCCTCATGGATAAAAGGGCACCCAGCCGGTCTCGAACTCGCGTGAGGCGGAGCAGGGATCATCCACCCCGCACACGGCCAGACTTTGCCCGGCCAGGGAGCACCTTCTGCGGGTCGGAGGCTCCGGGTCGGAGCCCCTGGAGCCTGGAGCCCTCACCGGGCCCCGAACTCGGCTGCCGGAGGCAGTGCAGTGCCTCATGGATAAAAGGGCACCCAGCCGGTCTCGAACTCGCGTGAGGCGGAGCAGGGATCATCCACCCCGCACACGGCCAGACTTTGCCCGGCCAGAGAGCACCTTCTGCGGGTCGGAGGCTCCGGGTCGGAGCCCCTGGAGCCTGGAGCCCTCACCGGGCCCCGAACTCGGCTGCCGGAGGCAGTGCAGTGCCTCATGGATAAAAGGGCACCCAGCCGGTCTCGAACTCACGTGAGGCGGAGCAGGGATCATCCACCCCGCACACGGCCAGACTTTGCCCGGCCAGGGAGCACCTTCTGCGGGTCGGAGGCTCCGGGTCGGAGCCCCTGGAGCCTGGAGCCCTCACCGGGCCCCGAACTCGGCTGCCGGAGGCAGTGCAGTGCCTCATGGATAAAAGGGCACCCAGCCGGTCTCGAACTCGCGTGAGGCGGAGCAGGGATCATCCACCCCGCACACGACCAGACTTTGCCCGGGGAAGGGCCACTCTGGCTGGGCATGGCCTCCGCCGAGCACCCCCTGGAACCCCTCCAGAGCCACCCCCCACTCCTCCAGACTTTGCCCGGGGAAGGGCCACTCTGGCTGGGCATGGCCCCCACTGAGCACCCCCTGGAACCCCTGGAGCCCCCGGAGCACCTCCAGAGCCACCCCCCACTCTCCCCAGACTCTGCCCGGGGAAGGGCCACTCTGGCTGGGCATGGCCTCCACTGAGCACCCTCTGGAGCCCCCAGAGCACCTCCAGAGCCACCCCCCACTCTCCCCAGACTATGCCCGGGGAAGGGCCACTCTGGCTGGGCATGGCCTCCGCTGAGCACCCCCTGGAGCCCCCGGAGCACCTCCAGAGCCACCCCCCACTCTCCCCAGACTCACCCCGGGGAAGGGCCACTCTGGCTGGGCATGGCCTCCGCTGAGCACCCCCTGGAGCCCCCGGAGCACCTCCAGAGCCACCCCCCACTCCTCCAGACTCTGCCCGGGGAAGGGACACTCTGGCTGGGCATGGCCTCCACTGAGCACCCCCTGGAGCCCCCGGAGCACCTCCAGAGCCACCCCCCACTCTCCCCAGACTATGCCCGGGGAAGGGCCACTCTGGCTGGGCATGGCCTCCGCCGAGCACCCCCTGGAACCCCTGGAGCCTCCGGAGCACCTCCAGAGCCACTCCCCACTCTCCCCAGATTCTGCCCGGGGAAGGGCCACTCTGGCTGGGCATGGCCTCCGCCGAGCACCCCCTGGAACCCCTGGAGCCCCTCCAGAGCCACCCCGCATTCCCCCAAACTCAGTCTGGGGACGGGCCACTCTTCCCCGGTTTGCAGGCTCTGGGACTCCGGGGATGACCACCGGGGACCAGGCCCTCCCTTCGAACCCGGGGACCCACACTTAAGCACCCCCACACGGGCTACACACCCTTGTTTCAGCCCCCTGCAGGTCCAAGCCCTTGGTACTATACCATGGAAGTCCGTGCCCTTGGTACTCCGACTGGAGTACCAAGGGAACGGCCCAGCACTCACCACAGAGGCTCGCGCCGGCCCCGGCCCACCTTTCGTCCCCGGGTACCCACACTTAAGCACCCCAACACGAGCTACACACCCTTGGTGCAGCCCCCTGGAAGTCCGTGCCCTTGGTACTCTGAGCCACTTTAAAAGATAAAAAGCACCAGGACCCCAAGGCCCTGGCTCCCCTGTCCCCTACACCACACTTGGAGGCAGGGCCCTTGCCCTCCACTGGCTGCCCCCGCGCCCAATGTACTCCATAACCGAAGAAGAGAGGGGGACCCGGAGGCCGGCCTACTAGGGTAACAGGTTTAATTTAGAGCCGGGGCTCTGGACCACAAATGCCAACAACCCCGCAGTGCGCAGGAGCCTTCGAAGCTGGATGAAACCAGAACGGGGCCCTACGATGGCGGTGACCAGCCAGTTGATAGCAAAGTGAGCCCTGGACAGGCGCTGCATTTGACAAACTCAGAGACGAGGAAGGGACCGGAGTCGGACCAAATATATCATCTGGCGCTGTGTCCAGCGTAAGGGTGAGCCAGCGCAAATCAGGACCACAAATGCCAACAACCCCGCAGTGCGCAGGAGCCTTCGAAGCTGGATGAAACCAGAACGGGGCCCTACGATGGCGGTGACCAGCCAGTTGATAGCAAAGTGAGCCCTGGACAGGCGCTGCATTTGACAAACTCAGAGACGAGGAAGGGACCGGAGTCGGACCAAATATATCATCTGGCGCTGTGTCCAGCGTAAGGGTGAGCCAGCGCAAATCAGGACCACAAATGCCAACAACCCCGCAGTGCGCAGGAGCCTTCGAAGCTGGATGAAACCAGAACGGGGCCCTACGATGGCGGTGACCAGCCAGTTGATAGCAAAGTGAGCCCTGGACAGGCGCTGCATTTGACAAACTCAGAGACGAGGAAGGGACCGGAGTCGGACCAAATATATCATCTGGCGCTGTGTCCAGCGTAAGGGTGAGCCAGCGCAAATCAGGACCACAAATGCCAACAACCCCGCAGTGCGCAGGAGCTTTCGAAGCTGGATGAAACCAGAACGGGGCCCTACGATGGCGGTGACCAGCCAGTTGATAGCAAAGTGAGCCCTGGACAGGCGCTGCATTTGACAAACTCAGAGACGAGGAAGGGACCGGAGTCGGACCAAAAATATGCGCCGGCCCTGCCCCCCGCCCCGCGCAGAGCCATCGGACACGTTGAGGCTGAAGGGGACTGGCGCAGAGCCCTTGGGCCCAGGGGCTAAGCGCAGCCATCATCCTTCAAGCCGCGCGTCCTTCTGCGCAGGGGTGAGTGACAATGGACCCGGACTGTGTTCCCACCGGACGCGTTGAGGCTGAAGGGGACTGGCTCAGAGCCCCTGGCACAGGGGCTAAGCGCAGCCATCATCCTTCAAGCCGCGCGTCCTTCAGTGCGGGGGTGAGTGACGGTCCCATCTCCGGAGACAAGGGGCCAGGCGCGGGGGAAGCCAGTCAGACTGAAGCCCCGCGCCTGGTGGGACCTCTGTCTCGGCCTCGCTTCCAACGTGTCCGGCGTGAGGTTAGCCGGAGCAAACCACAGCCGCAAAATGTAAACAAACCCGCAGTGCGCAGGAGCCTTCGAAGCTGGATAAAACCAGAACGGGGCCCTACGATGGCGGGTCTTGAGTGCCAATAGACCAAGCTCCTTGTCTGGTATACATAGAACCATGATTTGTACCATTTTCATGGTTGATTCACGGATGATCCCTGCTCCGCCTCACGCGAGTTGGACGGCTGGGTGCCTTTTATCCATGAGGCACTGCACTGCCTCCGGCAGCCGAGTTCGGGGCCCGGTGAGGGCTCCAGGCTCCAGGGGCTCCGACCCGGAGCCTCCGACCCGCAGAAGGTGCTCCCTGGCCGGGCAAAGTCTGGCCGTATGTGGGGTGGATGGCCCTGGGTCTGGGCGGCGCTAAGATCACGGAGCGGGTCACCTCCGCGTACAGCCCGTGGTCAGCGTGACACCGTGCTCTGCCCCGAGCAATCAGAGCAAACAGGAAGCTTCTGGAAGTGCCCGGGAGTCTGGTAAAATCAAGCCGAAAATAGACCCTCTCATGCCGGGTCTGAGCGGCACTTAGAGCCCGGAGGAGCGCGGAGCGCGGGGCTCCATTCAGAGGCTCCGTGATCCGCCTTACAACCAGCTCTCACCTCCGCGTACAGCCCGTGGTCAGCGTGACACCGTGCTCTGCCCCGAGCAATCAGAGCAAACAGGAAGCTTCTGGAAGTGCCCGGGAGTCTGGTAAAATCAAGCCGAAAATAGACCCTCTCATGCCGGGTCTGAGCGGCGCTTAGAGCCCGGTGGAGCGCGGAGCGCGGGGCTCCATTCAGAGGCTCCGTGATCCGACGCTCACCTCCGCACCTCCGAACCATGACTTGACATTACGGCTGTGAAGGAGCCTTGGAAGCTGGATAAAACCAGAACGGGGCCCATCGATCGCGGTTCTCGTGTGCCCGTCAAACGAGCTCCTTGCCCGGTATCCGCACAACCAGGAAATGTACCTGTTTCGATTGCGAAAAACGTCATTCTCAAAAACCGCCCGCCCCTCCCTCCCAGCATTACCATTTTGCACATTCCGCGTGAGAGCAGCGTAAGAATTTATCGGGAGCAGCGTGATTTAGCCCGGGAATTTTGAGCTGAACGCTTATTCCCACGAGCCCAAAAAACGACTAAGTCCAACGGATTATAGTGTACTATTGCCGAAAAACGACAGAGTCGCTCTGGTATAGTGTACTATTGCCGAAAAATGACAGAGTCTTTTCAGGTATAGTGTACTATTTCGGTTTTTACTCTAAGTCCCTCAGGGGCATATGGTGCTATACTCTGATGGTCAGATCACCTCCAGGCCCCATTGGAGTGCTTTTCTGGGGGCAAACAGTGCACTGATGATGGGGGATTATTTCATTTTGCTCATTTTGGTGTTTTTTCACATTTTAACCCATTTTCACCCCTTTTGCTCACAACTTCATACTACGGCCCGGAAAAACGACAGAGTCGCTCGGGTATAGTGTACTATTGCCGAAAAATGACAGAGTCTTTTCAGGTATAGTGTACTATTTCGGTTTTTACTCTAAGTCCCTCAGGGGCATATGGTGCTATACTCTGATGGTCAGATCACCTCCAGGCCCCAGGGGAGTGCTTTTCTGGGGGCAAACAGTGCACTGATGATGGGGGATTATTTCATTTTGCTCATTTTGGTGTTTTTTCACATTTTAACCCATTTTCACCCCTTTTGCTCACAACTTCATACTACGGCCCGGAAAAACGACAGAGTCCCTCGGGTATAGTGTACTATTGCCGAAAAACGACAGAGTCCCTCGGGTATAGTGTACTATTGCCGAAAAACGACAGAGTCCCTCGGGTATAGTGTACTATTGCCGAAAAACGACAGAGTCCCTCGGGTATAGTGTACTATTGCCGAAAAACGACAGAGTCCCTCGGGTATAGTGTACTATTGCCGAAAAACGACAGAGTCCCTCGGGTATAGTGTACTATTGGCTGGAAGCTCGGTTTTTTTTCTAAGTCCAGCAGGGGTATATGGTACTATATTCTGGTGGTCAGATCACCTCCAGGCCCCAGGGGAGTGCTTTTCTGGGGGCAAACAGTGCACTGATGATGGGGGATTATTTCATTTTGCTCATTTTGGTGTTTTTTCACATTTTAACCCATTTTCACCCCTTTTGCTCACATCTTCAAACTCGGGCCCTGATTACAAGTTCTGACCAAATGATGACAAACACGGTATTTATTATGTATTTTTTTCATTTTTTTTATTTTTCCAACTTATACATCCATCATTGGTGCCAGGCAGGTTGTGGAGAAAGCAGTGAAGAAAGGAGAGAGCCATCACAGAAAAGATGTCCATCCAGGGTCAAGGTACCCTGCACTTTTACATATCCAAATGACAGCATTTAAAGTTTTTTAGCGTATGGTATCTCTCGTTGCATGGAACCGCACAGAGGCCAACGCCACACTGACGGCACCTGTACTTTGTTTGCCGCCTGCCTTTGGTACGAGAGCGGTCAGAGCACACGGCGCAGTCTGGACGTCCCTCTGCTTGACAAAGCCAATGACGCTCTGTGAGTCTCTGTGGCATTTCACCCTCCGGTCTTGAGCGCCTTTCTTGTTTTTTGGAGTGATCAGCCAGTAATGCATCAATAATGTTCTGAATGTAAACCTTTAAAGGTTTGTGTGGGCCTGGAGTGGATTTGGTGTATATGATGTGTGAGTTGACAATACTTATGCTTATAATGGCATTGAATATGCGATGATACCATTTCCGGGACCTGTGTGGAAAGAGGTATGTCTTCATCCTCTGGTCAGCAGTGTCCACTCCACCCATGTAGGCGTTGTACTGGTCGACACATACAGGTCTTTTGATGTCACGGAAGCCAGTGTCATCTGTCTTGGATCGGATCCTCCTCTGAACACAATCATTTCCATGGACTGTGGACAACATGGTGAGACGTTTAGTATCGTGCCAAGCACAAGCCAGGAGTTTTCCCTTTCTGCAAAAAACTGGGTCATCTCCTTTTTTCAGCTGTAAGACACTTTTACCAAGGCATTTTGGCATCCCCAACCTGGTAATCCTTACCGTCCCACACAGTCCAGTTTCCAAATCTGCTAATTCATTTGCAATTACAGGCGAGGTATAGTAACTGTCCATGTAAATCTCGTGTCCTTTGCCCGTAAAGGGAGAAACCAACTCACGGACAACTGCGTGTGTTGCACTGATGTTGCTTGCATTATTTTTGTACTGTCCAGTGTGCATTGACCAGCGCAAAACATACCCTGAACAGCTTTCACTCAGGGCATACACTCTATAGCCATATTTGTCAGGTTTATTCGGAGAGTAACATTTTAGTGAAGATCTCCCCTTGAAAGCTATTGTCATTTCATCTAAAGAAAGCTCCTTGATTGGACTGTAAACTGCTGCAAATTTGGGAATAATCAAATCTATTATTGGGCGGACTTTGAACAGTTTATCGTGCCCGGGCCCGCCTGTTCTCACATAATCATTATTGTTGACAAAATGAAAGAACGAAAGAATGATTTCAAATCTGTTTCTTGACATTACATTTCCAAATCCAGGCGTTTGTGTAAGCCAAAATGTTCCCCAGTAATCCTCGATTTCAGGTTTCTCAACAAGGCCCATGGAGAGATGCAAAGCGAAGAAAGCTTTCATTTCGGTGACTGATACATCATACCACTCAAGAAATCTTGAATGTGGCTTCAGAATCATAGGTGCCATACACTGATGTGCATATCTATTTGTCTCATCAGTAATGAAAGTCCAAAACTGATCGGTCAGAAAGAGTGACAGAATATCAAATGGATTAGCATCCGTCAGATCCATCTCTCCTGTGTAGCCAACTGGGTCTTCAAAAGGTTTGATCCATGCCTCAAATACCTCGACCTCTCTCAGCATGTCCCAGCTCTCATCCACCGGGCAAGTTTTACTGCAGCCACTGGTTCCACTGGTTCCTCGCCTCCGTCTGTCCTTTGCACCTGTCCGTTGTTTCGAAGTCCCTTCATCTCCACTTGGAAATCCATCGTCACTCTCGGGGAGATAATACCCTTCAGAGTCAGAATCTGCTGTAAATTGCATGCCACGTGTACTTCCTCCAGCCATTTTTTTCCTTACCGGATCTGCCCTGGATCATACCTGGCTAATAAAGGGAAGTTGCACCGAACCGACCAATGACTGAAGTGATTCATTTTCTACTATTATTTCATTAATTTCCTTGTACGG
Organism: Eucyclogobius newberryi; assembly: GCF_026437365.1. NCBI lineage: Eukaryota > Metazoa > Chordata > Actinopteri > Gobiiformes > Gobiidae > Eucyclogobius > Eucyclogobius newberryi. Next base: position 1,060,621 of record NW_027315757.1, read on the forward strand.
TAAAGTTGCATTTCTGCGACTTTGGCGCTTAAAGGGTTAGAATGTGAAAAAACACCAAAATGAGCAAAATGAAATAATCCCCCATCATCAGTGCACAGTTTGCCCCCAGAAAAGCACTCCCCTGGGGCCTGGAGGTGATCTGACCACCAGAATATAGTACCATATACCCCTGCTGGTCTTAGAAAAAAAACCGAGCTTCCAGCCAATAGTACACTATACCCGAGGGACTCTGTCGTTTTTCGGCAATAGTACACTATACCCGAGGGACTCTGTCGTTTTTCGGCAATAGTACACTATACCCGAGGGACTCTGTCGTTTTTCGGCAATAGTACACTATACCCGAGGGACTCTGTCGTTTTTCGGCAATAGTACACTATACCCGAGGGACTCTGTCGTTTTTCGGCAATAGTACACTATAATCCGTTGGACTTAGTCGTTTTTTGGGCTCGTGGGAATGAGCGTTCAGCTCAAGATTCCCGGGCTAAATCACGCTGCTCCCGAGAAATTCTTACGCTGCTCTCACGCGGAATGTGCAAAATGGTAATGCTGGGAGGGAGGGGCGGGCGGTTTTTGAGAATGACGTTTTTCGCAATCGAAACAGGTACATTTCCTGGTTGTGCGGATACCGGGCAAGGAGCTCGTTTGACGGGCACACGAGAACCGCGATCGATGGGCCCCGTTCTGGTTTTATCCAGCTTCCAAGGCTCCTTCACAGCCGTAATGTCAAGTCATGGTTCGGAGGTGCGGAGGTGAGCGTCGGATCACGGAGCCTCTGAATGTAGCCCCGCGCTCCGCGCTCCTCCGGGCTCTAAGCGCCGCTCAGACCCGGCATGAGAGGGTCTATTTTCGGCTTGATTTTACCAGACTCCCGGGCACTTCCAGAAGCTTCCTGTTTGCTCTGATTGCTCGGGGCAGAGCACGGTGTCACGCTGACCACGGGCTGTACGCGGAGGTGACCCGCTCCGTGATCTTAGCGCCGCCCAGACCCAGGGCCATCCACCCCGCATACGGCCAGACTTTGCCCGGCCAGGGAGCACCTTCTGCGGGTCGGAGGCTCCGGGTCGGAGCCCCTGGAGCCCTCACCGGGCCCCGAACTCGGCTGCCGGAGGCAGTGCAGTGCCTCATGGATAAAAGGCACCCAGCCGTCCAACTCGCGTGAGGCGGAGCAGGGATCATCCATGAATCAACCATGAAAATGGTACAAATCATGGTTCTATGTATACCAGACAAGGAGCTTGGTCTATTGGCACTCAAGACCCGCCATCGTAGGGCCCCGTTCTGGTTTTATCCAGCTTCGAAGGCTCCTGCGCACTGCGGGGTTGTTGGCATTTGTGGTCCAGAGCCCCGGCTCTAAATTAAACCTGTTACCCTAGTAGGCCGGCCTCCGGGTCCCCCTCTCTTCTTCGGTTATGGAGTACATTGGGCGCGGGGGCAGCCAGTGGAGGGCAAGGGCCCTGCCTCCAAGTGTGGTGTAGGGGACAGGGGAGCCAGGGCCTTGGGGTCCTGGTGCTTTTTATCTTTTAAAGTGGCTCAGAGTACCAAGGGCACGGACTTCCAGGGGGCTGCACCAAGGGTGTGTAGCTCGTGTTGGGGTGCTTAAGTGTGGGTACCCGGGGACGAAAGGTGGGCCGGGGCCGGCGCGAGCCTCTGTGGTGAGTGCTGGGTCGTTCCCTTGGTACTCCAGTCGGAGTACCAAGGGCACGGACTTCCATGGTATAGTACCAAGGGCACGGACCTCCAGGGGGCTGAAACAAGGGTGTGTAGCCCGTGTGGGGGTGCTTAAGTGTGGGTCCCCGGGTTCGAAGGGAGGGCCTGGTCCCCGGTGGTCATCCCCGGAGTCCCAGAGCCTGCAACCCGGGGAAGAGTGGCCCGTCCCCAGACTGAGTTTGGGGGAATGCGGGGTGGCTCTGGAGGGGCTCCAGGGGTTCCAGGGGGTGCTCGGCGGAGGCCATGCCCAGCCAGAGTGGCCCTTCCCCGGGCAGAGTCTGGAGGAGTGGGGGGTGGCCCTGGAGGTGCTCCAGGGGTTCCAGGGGGTGCTCGGCGGAGGCCATGCCCGGCCAGAGTGTCCCTTCCCCGGGCAGAGTCTGGGGAGAGTGGGGGGTGGCTCTGGAGCTGCTCCGGGGGCTCCAGGGGTTCCAGGGGGTGCTCGGCGGAGGCCATGCCCGGCCAGAGTGTCCCTTCCCCGGGCAGAGTCTGGGGAGAGTGGTGGGTGGCTCTGGAGGTCCTCCGGGGGCTCCAGGGGTTCCAGGGGGTGAACAGTGGGGGCCATGCCCGGCCGGAGGTGCCCGGAGCTCTCCAAGGTGGCTCCAGGGGCCCGGAGCTGTCCGTGGTGGCTCCAGGGGCCCGGAGCTCTCCGAGATGGCTCCAGGCGGTGCTCAGCGGAGGCCATGCCCGGCCGGAGTGGCCCTTCCCCGGGGTGAGTCTGGGGAGAGTGGGGGGTGGCTGTGGAGGGCCTCCGGTGGCTCCAGGGGTTCCAGGGGGTGCTCAGCGGAGGCCATGCCCGGCCAGAGTGTCCCTTCCCCGGGCAGAGTCTGGGGAGAGTGGGGGGTGGCTCTGGAGCTGCTCCGGGGGCTCCAGGGGTTCCAGGGGGTGCTCAGTGGAGGCCATGCCCAGCCAGAGTGGCCCTTCCCCGGGCAGAGTCTGGAGGAGTGGGGGGTGGCTCTGGAGGTGCTCCGGGGGCTCCAGGGGGTGCTCAGTGGAGGCCATGCCTAGCCAGAGTGGCCCTTCCCCGGGCAGAGTCTGGAGGAGTGGGGGGTGGCTCTGGAGGTGCTCCGGGGGCCCAGGGGTTCCAGGGGGTGCTCAGTGGGGGCCATGCCCAGCCAGAGTGGCCCTTCCCCCGGTTGAGTCTGGAGGAGTGGGGGGTGGCTCTGGAGGTGCTCCGGGGGCTCCAGGGGTTCCAGGGGGTGCTCAGTGGAGGCCATGCCCAGCCAGAGTGGCCCTTCCCCGGGGTGAGTCTGGAGGAGTCGGGGGTGGCTCTGGAGGTGCTCCGGGGGCTCCAGGGGGTGCTCAGTGGAGGCCATGCCCAGCCAGAGTGGCCCTTCCCCGGGCAGAATCTGGGGAGAGTGGGGGGTGGCTCTGGAGGTGCTCCGGGGGCTCCAGGGGTTCCAGGGGGTGCTCAGTGGGGGCCATGCCCAGCCAGAGTGGCCCTTCCCCGGGGTGAGTCTGGAGGAGTGGGGGGTGGCTCTGGAGGTGGTCCAGGGGTTCCAGGGGGTGCTCAGTGGGGGCCATGCCCAGCCAGAGTGGCCCTTCCCCGGGCAGAGTCTGGAGGAGTGGGGGGTGGCTCTGGAGGTGCTCCGGGGGCTCCAGGGGGTGCTCAGTGGGGGCCATGCCCAGCCAGAGTGGCCCTTCCCCGGGGTGAGTCTGGAGGAGTGGGGGGTGGCTCTGGAGGTGCTCCGGGGGCTCCAGGGGGTGCTCAGTGGAGGCCATGCCCAGCCAGAGTGTCCCTTCCCCGGGCAGAGTCTGGAGGAGTGGGGGGTGGCTCTGGAGGTGCTCCGGGGGCTCCAGGGGTTCCAGGGGGTGCTCAGTGGGGGCCATGCCCAGCCAGAGTGGCCCTTCCCCGGGCAAAGTCTGGCCGTGTGCGGGGTGGATAATCCCTGCTCCGCCTCACGCGAGTTCGAGACCGGCTGGGTGCCCTTTTATCCATGAGGCACTGCACTGCCTCCGGCAGCCGAGTTCGGGGCCCGGTGAGGGCTCCAGGCTCCAGGGGCTCCGACCCGGAGCCTCCGACCCGCAGAAGGTGCTCCCTGGCCGGGCAAAGTCTGGCCGTGTGCGGGGTGGATGATCCCTGCTCCGCCTCACGCGAGTTCGAGACCGGCTGGGTGCCCTTTTATCCATGAGGCACTGCACTGCCTCCGGCAGCCGAGTTCGGGGCCCGGTGAGGGCTCCAGGCTCCAGGGGCTCCGACCCGGAGCCTCCGACCCGCAGAAAGTGCTCCCTGGCCGGGCAAAGTCTGGCCGTGTGCGGGGTGGATGATCCCTGCTCCGCCTCACGCGAGTTCGAGACCGGCTGGGTGCCCTTTTATCCATGAGGCACTGCACTGCCTCCGGCAGCCGAGTTCGGGGCCCGGTGAGGGCTCCAGGCTCCAGGGGCTCCGACCCGGAGCCTCCGAACCGCAGAAGGTGCTCCCTGGCCGGGCAAAGTCTGGCCGTGTGCGGGGTGGATGATCCCTGCTCCGCCTCACGCGAGTTCGAGACCGGCTGGGTAGCCTTTTATCCAAGAATCAACTGGAGTGTGGAGCTTCTACGGGCCTCCAGGGGCACTGCCGACCCAGAGCTGTGCCCCGGCTTCAGTTCTCTGTATCTCAGGAAGTTTTTTATTTATACATTTATTTCATCCATAATCTCTGGCGCCTAAAGGGTTAAAAAGGCCGTTTTGACCTGGAACATTTCGCTCACGGCCATACCACCCTGGACCAGCCCGATCTCGTCTGATCTCGGAAGCCAAGCAGGGTTGGGCCTGGTTAGTACTTGGATGGGAGACCGCCTGGGAATACCAGGTGCTGTGAGCATTTTCACACTTTTTCACCTGTCAAAAAAATAAAAAAAAAAAAAAAAGAAGTTTTTCATTGAGATATCCCAATTTTGACCGAGCAAGTGGCGTGAAGGTACTCTTCACGAAAAGACAGTGTTTGATGCAAAAAAAGCCATTTATACGAGTTTTGACCTGGAACATTTCGCTCACGGCCATACCACCCTGGACCAGCCCGATCTCGTCTGATCTCGGAAGCCAAGCAGGGTTGGGCCTGGTTAGTACTTGGATGGGAGACCGCCTGGGAATACCAGGTGCTGTGAGCATTTTCACACTTTTTCACCTGTCAAAAAAAAAAAAAACAAAAAAAAAAAGAAGTTTTTCATTGAGATATCCCAATTTTGACCGAGCAAGTGGCGTGAAGGTACTCTTCACGAAAAGACAGTGTTTGATGCAAAAAAAGCAATTTATACGAGTTTTGACCTGGAACATTTCGCTCACGGCCATACCACCCTGGACCAGCCCGATCTCGTCTGATCTCGGAAGCCAAGCAGGGTTGGGCCTGGTTAGTACTTGGATGGGAGACCGCCTGGGAATACCAGGTGCTGTGAGCATTTTCACACTTTTTCACCTGTAAAAAAAAAAAAAAAAAGAAGTTTTTCATTGAGATATCCCAATTTTGACCGAGCAAGTGGCGTGAAGGTACTCTTCACGAAAAGACAGTGTTTGATGCAAAAAAAGCAATTTATACGAGTTTTGACCTGGAACATTTCGCTCACGGCCATACCACCTTGGACCAGCCCGATCTCGTCTGATCTCGGAAGCCAAGCAGGGTTGGGCCTGGTTAGTACTTGGATGGGAGACCGCCTGGGAATACCAGGTGCTGTGAGCATTTTCACACTTTTTTCACCTGTAAAAAAAAAAAAAAAAAGAAGTTTTTCATTGAGATATCCCAATTTTGACCGAGCAAGTGGCGTGAAGGTACTCTTCACGAAAAGACAGTGTTTGATGCAAAAAAAGCCATTTATACGAGTTTTGACCTGGAACATTTCGCTCACGGCCATACCACCCTGGACCAGCCCGATCTCGTCTGATCTCGGAAGCCAAGCAGGGTAGGGCCTGGTTAGTACTTGGATGGGAGACCGCCTGGGAATACCAGGTGCTGTGAGCATTTTCACACTTTTTCACCTGTCAAAAAAAAAAAAAAAAAAAAGAAAAAGAAGTTTTTCATTGAGATATCCCAATTTTGACCGAGCAAGTGGCGTGAAGGTACTCTTCACGAAAAGACAGTGTTTGATGCAAAAAAAGCAATTTATACGAGTTTTGACCTGGAACATTTCGCTCACGGCCATACCACCCTGGACCAGCCCGATCTCGTCTGATCTCGGAAGCCAAGCAGGGTTGGGCCTGGTTAGTACTTGGATGGGAGACCGCCTGGGAATACCAGGTGCTGTGAGCATTTTCACACTTTTTCACCTGTCAAAAAAAAAAAAAAAAAAAAAAAAAGAAGTTTTTCATTGAGATATCCCAATTTTGACCGAGCAAGTGGCGTGAAGGTACTCTTCACGAAAAGACAGTGTTTGATGCAAAAAAAGCCATTTATACGAGTTTTGACCTGGAACATTTCGCTCACGGCCATACCACCCTGGACCAGCCCGATCTCGTCTGATCTCGGAAGCCAAGCAGGGTTGGGCCTGGTTAGTACTTGGATGGGAGACCGCCTGGGAATACCAGGTGCTGTGAGCATTTTCACACTTTTTCACCTGTCAAAAAAAAAAAAAAAAAAAGAAGTTTTTCATTGAGATATCCCAATTTTGACCGAGCAAGTGGCGTGAAGGTACTCTTCACGAAAAGACAGTGTTTGATATAAAAAAGGCCGTTTTGACCTGGAACATTTCGCTCACGGCCATACCACCCTGGACCAGCCCGATCTCGTCTGATCTCGGAAGCCAAGCAGGGTAGGGCCTGGTTAGTACTTGGATGGGAGACCGCCTGGGAATACCAGGTGCTGTGAGCATTTTCACACTTTTTCACCTGTCAAAAAAAAAAAAAAAAAAAAAAAAAAGAAGTTTTTCATTGAGATATCCCAATTTTGACCGAGCAAGTGGCGTGAAGGTACTCTTCACGAAAAGACAGTGTTTGATGCAAAAAAAGCCATTTATACGAGTTTTGACCTGGAACATTTCGCTCACGGCCATACCACCCTGGACCAGCCCCTTTGCAATCAGTGCAGGTGCGTGCAATTTGTGGTGTGCTGCATGGTCTGGAGCTGGAGGTTTGGGAGTTTTTTTTGAGTTTTTAATCGTTATTTTGGTCATTTTCATTTACTTTTTTTCAGTTCTTTTGTTTGTTCCCCTCCCAGTAAACTTACTGGGAGGTGGATTTTTTGTTTTTTGTGAGCATGGCTCAAAGGACGGACAACACGGCATCGGACACTGGAATGGACACGACAAAGGCAAGACAAAGTTTGAAAGAATCTGTAAATAATAGAAAGAACGAAGAAAGAAGAATGAAATTTATGAAAGAACTCACTGTGGTGTTGGAGTTGACGGAGGGAGCACAAATCACGCCACTAGCTTTTTTGAAATCGACTCAGGAGGTGTGCGGCTCCATAGTAGCGTGCAGACTCATCTCGAAGGACAAATATGAAGTAACCGTCAGTACCACTAAAGCGAAGGAGCGGCTCCTGGACGGGTACTGCATTGGAGGAGTCAGGGTTCACGCCCGTGACATCTCGGTGGATGAGCTGGTCGTGTCCTTCATGGGGCTGCCGGCTTATATCGAGGACGAGGAGATCCTGGCCAAGCTCTACGCCTGGGGGGTCTCTGCGGTCTCCGAGGTGAGGAGGAGAATGTGGCCGGGGACGAACGTGGCGGACGGCACCAGGTTTGTACGGGTAAGGTTCACGGACACGGTGCAGTCCTTACCGTATTCTGTCAGGTTTGACACCGCGGGGGGCCCCGAGTACTTCAGGGTAATACACGACAGGCAGGTGCGGGTGTGTAGGGGGTGTCTCCAGCCTGGCCATATTCTGAGGGAGTGCCCTGACTTTCTGTGCCGCAACTGCGGGAGCCAGGGGCATTACGCGCGCGAGTGCGTCGCGCAGCGGGCCCCGAAGTGCAGAGAGTGCCGCATGTTCCGCCACTTATGTCCGTGTGGTGCGGGTGACAGAGAGGAGGACAGAGGGGAGGACAGAGGGGAGGACAGGGAGGACGCCATTGGAGGAGAGAGCAGTGACGTGGCCCAGAACGTGCCCGCAACTGCTCTCTCCGAAGTAGAGGAGTTTTTGGAGGAGGAGGCTGTGGAGGAGTCAGGGGAGCCAGAGGTGTCTGGCTCCTCTTGCTCCTCTGACTCCTCAGACGAGGAGGCGTCCGTCGCACTGGAGATGGTGCTCGGCTCAGCGCTGGCGTCTGGGAAGGTGGGAGCAGGACAAACTGCTCCTCCTGACCAGAGGGAGGGGACTCGTGAGGGTCCAACTCCTAAGCCCGTGGAGGAAGAGGCTGAACCCGGGAGGAGGATGGGTGCGGGACAGGCCCCGCATCTTACCTCCAAAGGGGGGGACATCACCACAGGGCTGGGTGATGATCCCAAGCTCCAGTCGGACGGTGGTAAGAGGGGACAGGTGGAGAAGAAGGATAAGAAAGGGGCAAGACGCAGGAAGCAGGTGGCAGGAGACGGAGAGGGCGCTGCTGCTGAGAGCGGCTCTGCCTCCTCCGTTCCAACCACTTCAAAAGCGCCAGCAGAAAGCTCCATCAACCCACCATCCTCCACACGCAGCTCTGCCCCACGAGGTGAGCTCGAGACTGTTTTTAATGATGACTTCATGGATTTCTCCACCCGTGAAGTCAGGAAAAGAGTGTGGCAGTCGGATGCGACGGGCGCCAAAAAGAAGTCTAAATAAAAGATGGGTTACATCCTCCAAGGTCTCCTCTTAATGGCGTTCTCCTTGTCCTCTTGGAACGCAGGCGGCCTGCGGAGCCCAGTGCGGATGCAGAGCGCGTTACACTTTTCCAAGTGGGACGTGCTCTGCATCCAAGAAACGCACTGGGATGTCAGCCACGCGCAACAAGTGCGGAGCATGGGAGTAGGCTCTGTATTTTGGGCCCTGGGCACGGCGTGCTCGCGCGGTGTGGCCACGGTGGTGAGGCCTGGTGTCTTAGGCCAACCCACCCTGGTACACGCCGACCCAGAGGGCTCCTTCCTGGTCCTGGACTTCACGGACACAGTGAAGTTCAGACTAATTAACATCTACGCCCCGAACGATGATGGTCTGAGGAGGCAATTCTTCAAAAAAATATTTCGCTTTGCGAACGACAATACAATCATAATCGGTGACTTTAATACAACACTTTGCAAGACAGACATCGGCATTAACAACTCTTTTAAAAACAGCACTGCCAGGACAGCCCTGTTGGAAGAAGCCGCCAGCAGGAACCTGACGGAGGTGTGGCGGTTCGTCCACCCCTTCCTGAAGGATTTCTCCAGGCGGCAGGTCGTCCAGGGCGTCCTGAAGCAGTCCCGCATTGACCTCTGTTTTGCCTCCTCAGACCTGGCACAGAGAGTCAGTGGTGCTTCCTACAAGTGGTCAGGCTTGAGTGATCACTCCACTTTAGATATTTATTTTGGGTTAGTTTCATCACCGAGGAATGGAGGACTGTGGGTCCTAAACAGCTCCATCCTCGGTGATGAAACTTTTTGTAGGAAAATGGACTTTTTGTTTGATGTATTTGACATGGAGCTGGAGCTGATCGACAGCGTGGTCGATTGGTGGCCGACGGCAAAAACACGCATTAAAAAGCTCTGTGTCAATTACAGCAAACACAAGGCGTGGCTGTCGACCAGGAGGGAGACCGCTCTCCGCCAGCGCCTGCAGGTCCTGGACCAGGGCGCAGCTTCCACCACTGGCCCTGTGGATCCAGAGTACCTGGTGGTGCGCGCTGAGCTGGAGCAGCTGGAGGTAAGTAGGTGTCAGGGTGCAATTTTGAGGGCAAAAGCCAGACACACAGTCGAAGGAGAACGCTCGACAGCGTTCTTCTTCGGCTGTGAGAAGGTTACACAGGGAAAGATGCACATAGATAAGTTGATAGATAAGACAGGTAAGATTGTTTCCGAGGTAAGTGAGGTTTTAGAGACAGCGCAGGATTTCTATAGTAGGCTTTTTAGTTCAGACGGAGTGGCAGAGCAGGCTTTAGACCAGGCTGTAGGTGCTCTGGAGCGCACACTGAGCAGGGAGGATAGGGAGCTGTGCGACGCGCCTCTGTCTCTCATGGAGATAGAGGCTGCAGTCAAGAGTTTAAATACAGGGAAAAGCCCCGGAGAGGACGGACTAACCTGTGAGTTTTTCAAGCGTTTCGCTTCCAGGTTAGCTCCGATCCTACTCCTATTATATCAGGATTTTGAGAGTGAGAGTAGAGTTGGCGATGGTTTTGCGATGAGTGTCGTCACTCTGCTTTTTAAGAAGGGCGACAGGAGCAGCCTCGCCAACTACAGGCCCATTAGCCTTTTGAACGTAGACTATAAAATTTTAGCAAAGGTATTAGCAGGTAGGTTAAAGCGTGTGATTGGATCCGTCATACACCCCTCGCAGGCCTACAGCGTCCCCGGGAGGGACATCTCAGACACAGTTTTGTCTCTGAGATATCTCCTTCGGCAGATGCACGCGACCGGTGGTATTCACGTTAGTGTAGACTTTAACAAGGCGTTCGACAGAGTTGAGCATTCGTTCCTCTGGACTGTATTAGGTAAGTTAGGTTTCGGCGAACGGTTTGTTAATTGGCTACAGCTCATCTATTCCTTTGCGGTCAGTAAGGTCAAAGTCAACGGGTTTCTAACTGACTCTTTCCCCTTAAAAAGATCAGTCAGGCAGGGCTGTCCCCTCTCGTCGCTCCTCTACAGCATCGCCGCTGAGCCTTTGGCGGCCATGTTGAGGGCGGACGCGGCGGTGAGGGGACTGACCACGCCTGCGGGTAGGGAAGTCAAAATTTTTCAGTACGCAGATGACACGAATCTGATCCTCCGAGACGTGGAGAGCCTGAACGCCTCTCTCCACGTGCTCAATGTTTACGGCCTCGCTTCAGGGGCCAAAATCAATTTCGATAAAACCACGGTTAAATTTTGCGGCAGCGTCACGCCTGTTCCTCTCCCTGTCCAGCTCCGGGAGGCGGGGGACTCCTACAAGGTCCTCGGCGTCCCCCTGGGCAGAGACGAGGAGGCGTGTCGTACTGCACTTTGGTCGCCTTTGTGCGAGAAAATTACAGCGCGCTTGAATTTTTGGAGACGTCGTAATCTGACATTAAAAGGTAAAGTCTTAGTTGTAAATTCTTTGTGCATGTCCATGTTGAACCATGCACTCTCCGTGTACGGCCTGCCGGGGGTCTATGCTAACAAATTAAGGTTAGTGATAAACCACTTTTTGTGGAATCGTGAGAGGGGCTTTATTGCACATAAGGTTATGATAGGTGAGTACGATCAGGGAGGTTTAAAGTTAGCAGATTTAGAGTTAAGGAAGAAGGCCTTCAGGCTGAAAACAATTCGGAAATTTCTAGACGTTGAGGTAGATGCTCCATGGAAGGATTATATAGGTGAGTTTGTTAATAGTCTAGGTAAGTTTGGTGTTTATAATTTGTGTTTGTTGCCCCCTGTTTCGGTCCTGGAGGGCCTCCCCCCCTTCGAGAGGGAACTCTTGGAGGCGTGGAGGACTTTCAGGCCCCTGACTGTGGCGGTTCCAGACAGCGGTGAGGGTCTCGCGCACATGCCCCTCCGTCATAACCCTGACTTGCTCTCCGCTCCCCCCGGGAAGCGCGAGTGCATGATCAGTGGGGCGATGGAGGAGGCTGGGCTGGAATATGTAGGTAAGGTATTCGACGTGAAAGGTAATTTTAGTGTAGATTACATAGGGAAGTGTTTTAGGTTAGCAGGTAAAGTGTTTAGGAGAAAGTATATTAGTGGTATGGTAAGTATTTTTAACAGGAATCTGGTCAGGCATTGGGGAAGCACTTTGGGCCAAATGGGGAGCACGACAGGTAAGTTGAATTTTAATGTATTTGTTAGCACGGGGAGGTTTAGGATTTTCACAGACCTACCCACCCGCATCCTGTATCAGTTGTTGTTGCCGGGAGTGCTCGGGCGTCCCGCCTCGGAACACAAATGGTCATTAACATTCCCCGCACGCACCATCGCAACCATCTGGGCCAACATCTTTAATTGGTACACCCCACATAACGTAGGTCATTTTGACTTCAGATTTAGACACAGGATCGTCTTTACATCCGCAGCACTGCACGCATTTCTTCCCGACAGCTACGCTGCGGACTGCCCCGTGTGCCACGGACCCCCCGAGACCCTGGAGCACATGCTGTACACCTGCCCGGCCGTCCGCCCGTTCTGGTCCCGACTGCAGGACCTCCTCGCTCGGAGGCTGTCCTGGAGGCTCCCACCGCCGGCGGCCCTAGGAGGGGACGACCAGGAGCCCTGGCTCCTCCTCTTTGGTCCCGGACAGAGTCGCTCTGGAGCCAACACCCATCTCGCCCGACTAACCCTCTCCATAGCCCGGTACACATTATATCTCAACAGGAACATCCATCTCCGTGACAATAAAACAGCAGCACCCTGGCCCATCTTCAAAGGACTCTTGGCCGCACACCTCCGACACCTCCACATGGCAGCAGAGCACCGGTTCATCACCCACCTCGTCCCCCACAACACCCTGATCCACCTCACACCCTCTGGAAACCTGGACATCCTCTTCTGACCCCGGCATCACCCCCCATCACTGAAGAATGTTTCGAGAATGATTGTGTGTTTGATTTTCTGTAATTTTTTGTCTCGTCTCCCCTTGCCCTTGTGTATCCCATTCCCTTGCCCTTGTGTGTCATGTATGTCTGTACATTCATGTAAATATATGTAAATACTTGTTTTAAGATGTTTTTGATAATAAAAGATAAAAAAAAAAAAAGACCAGCCCGATCTCGTCTGATCTCGGAAGCCAAGCAGGGTTGGGCCTGGTTAGTACTTGGATGGGAGACCGCCTGGGAATACCAGGTGCTGTGAGCATTTTCACACTTTTTCACCTGTCAAAAAAAAAAAAAAAAAGAAGTTTTTCATTGAGATATCCCAATTTTGACCGAGCAAGTGGCGTGAAGGTACTCTTCACGAAAAGACAGTGTTTGATGCAAAAAAAGCCATTTATACGAGTTTTGACCTGGAACATTTCGCTCACGGCCATACCACCCTGGACCAGCCCGATCTCGTCTGATCTCGGAAGCCAAGCAGGGTTGGGCCTGGTTAGTACTTGGATGGGAGACCGCCTGGGAATACCAGGTGCTGTGAGCATTTTCACACTTTTTCACCTGTCAAAAAAAAAAAAAAAAAAAAAAAAAGTTTTTCATTGAGATATCCCAATTTTGACCGAGCAAGTGGCGTGAAGGTACTCTTCACGAAAAGACAGTGTTTGATGCAAAAAAAGCCATTTATACGAGTTTTGACCTGGAACATTTCGCTCACGGCCATACCACCCTGGACCAGCCCGATCTCGTCTGATCTCGGAAGCCAAGCAGGGTTGGGCCTGGTTAGTACTTGGATGGGAGACCGCCTGGGAATACCAGGTGCTGTGAGCATTTTCACACTTTTTCACCTGTCAAAAAAAAAAAAAAAAAAAAAAAAGAAGTTTTTCATTGAGATATCCCAATTTTGACCGAGCAAGTGGCGTGAAGGTACTCTTCACGAAAAGACAGTGTTTGATGCAAAAAAAGCCATTTATACGAGTTTTGACCTGGAACATTTCGCTCACGGCCATACCACCCTGGACCAGCCCGATCTCGTCTGATCTCGGAAGCCAAGCAGGGTTGGGCCTGGTTAGTACTTGGATGGGAGACCGCCTGGGAATACCAGGTGCTGTGAGCATTTTCACACTTTTTCACCTGTCAAAAAAAAAAAAAAAAAAAAAAAAGAAGTTTTTCATTGAGATATCCCAATTTTGACCGAGCAAGTGGCGTGAAGGTACTCTTCACGAAAAGACAGTGTTTGATGCAAAAAAAGCCATTTATACGAGTTTTGACCTGGAACATTTCGCTCACGGCCATACCACCCTGGACCAGCCCGATCTCGTCTGATCTCGGAAGCCAAGCAGGGTTGGGCCTGGTTAGTACTTGGATGGGAGACCGCCTGGGAATACCAGGTGCTGTGAGCATTTTCACACTTTTTCACCTGTCAAAAAAAAAAAAAAAAAAAAAAAAGAAGTTTTTCATTGAGATATCCCAATTTTGACCGAGCAAGTGGCGTGAAGGTACTCTTCACGAAAAGACAGTGTTTGATGCAAAAAAAGCCATTTATACGAGTTTTGACCTGGAACATTTCGCTCACGGCCATACCACCCTGGACCAGCCCGATCTCGTCTGATCTCGGAAGCCAAGCAGGGTTGGGCCTGGTTAGTACTTGGATGGGAGACCGCCTGGGAATACCAGGTGCTGTGAGCATTTTCACACTTTTTCACCTGTAAAAAAAAAAAAAAAAGAAGTTTTTCATTGAGATATCCCAATTTTGACCGAGCAAGTGGCGTGAAGGTACTCTTCACGAAAAGACAGTGTTTGATGCAAAAAAAGCAATTTATACGAGTTTTGACCTGGAACATTTCGCTCACGGCCATACCACCCTGGACCAGCCCGATCTCGTCTGATCTCGGAAGCCAAGCAGGGTTGGGCCTGGTTAGTACTTGGATGGGAGACCGCCTGGGAATACCAGGTGCTGTGAGCATTTTCACACTTTTTCACCTGTAAAAAAAAAAAAAAAAAGAAGTTTTTCATTGAGATATCCCAATTTTGACCGAGCAAGTGGCGTGAAGGTACTCTTCACGAAAAGACAGTGTTTGATGCAAAAAAAGCCATTTATACGAGTTTTGACCTGGAACATTTCGCTCACGGCCATACCACCCTGGACCAGCCCGATCTCATCTGATCTCGGAAGCCAAGCAGGGTTGGGCCTGGTTAGTACTTGGATGGGAGACCGCCTGGGAATACCAGGTGCTGTGAGCATTTTCACACTTTTTTCACCTGTAAAAAAAAAAAAAAAAAGAAGTTTTTCATTGAGATATCCCAATTTTGACCGAGCAAGTGGCGTGAAGGTACTCTTCACGAAAAGACAGTGTTTGATGCAAAAAAAGCCATTTATACGAGTTTTGACCTGGAACATTTCGCTCACGGCCATACCACCCTGGACCAGCCCGATCTCGTCTGATCTCGGAAGCCAAGCAGGGTAGGGCCTGGTTAGTACTTGGATGGGAGACCGCCTGGGAATACCAGGTGCTGTGAGAATTTTCACACTTTTTCACCTGTCAAAAAAAAAAAGAAAAAAAAGAAAAAGAAGTTTTTCATTGAGATATCCCAATTTTGACCGAGCAAGTGGCGTGAAGGTACTCTTCACGAAAAGACAGTGTTTGATGCAAAAAAAGCCATTTATACAAGTTTTGACCTGGAACATTTCGCTCACGGCCATACCACCCTGGACCAGCCCGATCTCGTCTGATCTCGGAAGCCAAGCAGGGTAGGGCCTGGTTAGTACTTGGATGGGAGACCGCCTGGGAATACCAGGTGCTGTGAGCATTTTCACACTTTTTCACCTGTCAAAAAAAAAAAGAAAAAAAAGAAAAAGAAGTTTTTCATTGAGATATCCCAATTTTGACCGAGCAAGTGGCGTGAAGGTACTCTTCACGAAAAGACAGTGTTTGATGCAAAAAAAGCCATTTATACAAGTTTTGACCTGGAACATTTCGCTCACGGCCATACCACCCTGGACCAGCCCGATCTCGTCTGATCTCGGAAGCCAAGCAGGGTAGGGCCTGGTTAGTACTTGGATGGGAGACCGCCTGGGAATACCAGGTGCTGTGAGCATTTTCACACTTTTTCACCTGTCAAAAAAAAAAAAAAAAAAAAAAAAGAAGTTTTTCATTGAGATATCCCAATTTTGACCGAGCAAGTGGCGTGAAGGTACTCTTCACGAAAAGACAGTGTTTGATGCAAAAAAAGCCATTTATACGAGTTTTGACCTGGAACATTTCGCTCACGGCCATACCACCCTGGACCAGCCCGATCTCGTCTGATCTCGGAAGCCAAGCAGGGTTGGGCCTGGTTAGTACTTGGATGGGAGACCGCCTGGGAATACCAGGTGCTGTGAGCATTTTCACACTTTTTCACCTGTCAAAAAAAAAAAAAAAAAAAAAAAAGAAGTTTTTCATTGAGATATCCCAATTTTGACCGAGCAAGTGGCGTGAAGGTACTCTTCACGAAAAGACAGTGTTTGATGCAAAAAAAGCCATTTATACGAGTTTTGACCTGGAACATTTCGCTCACGGCCATACCACCCTGGACCAGCCCGATCTCGTCTGATCTCGGAAGCCAAGCAGGGTTGGGCCTGGTTAGTACTTGGATGGGAGACCGCCTGGGAATACCAGGTGCTGTGAGCATTTTCACACTTTTTCACCTGTCAAAAAAAAAAAAAAAAAAAAAAAGAAGTTTTTCATTGAGATATCCCAATTTTGACCGAGCAAGTGGCGTGAAGGTACTCTTCACGAAAAGACAGTGTTTGATGCAAAAAAAGCCATTTATACGAGTTTTGACCTGGAACATTTCGCTCACGGCCATACCACCCTGGACCAGCCCGATCTCGTCTGATCTCGGAAGCCAAGCAGGGTTGGGCCTGGTTAGTACTTGGATGGGAGACCGCCTGGGAATACCAGGTGCTGTGAGCATTTTCACACTTTTTCACCTGTCAAAAAAAAAAAAAAAAAAAAAAAAGAAGTTTTTCATTGAGATATCCCAATTTTGACCGAGCAAGTGGCGTGAAGGTACTCTTCACGAAAAGACAGTGTTTGATGCAAAAAAAGCCATTTATACGAGTTTTGACCTGGAACATTTCGCTCACGGCCATACCACCCTGGACCAGCCCGATCTCGTCTGATCTCGGAAGCCAAGCAGGGTTGGGCCTGGTTAGTACTTGGATGGGAGACCGCCTGGGAATACCAGGTGCTGTGAGCATTTTCACACTTTTTCACCTGTCAAAAAAAAAAAAAACAAAAAAAAAAAGAAGTTTTTCATTGAGATATCCCAATTTTGACCGAGCAAGTGGCGTGAAGGTACTCTTCACGAAAAGACAGTGTTTGATGCAAAAAAAGCAATTTATACGAGTTTTGACCTGGAACATTTCGCTCACGGCCATACCACCCTGGACCAGCCCGATCTCGTCTGATCTCGGAAGCCAAGCAGGGTTGGGCCTGGTTAGTACTTGGATGGGAGACCGCCTGGGAATACCAGGTGCTGTGAGCATTTTCACACTTTTTCACCTGTAAAAAAAAAAAAAAAAAGAAGTTTTTCATTGAGATATCCCAATTTTGACCGAGCAAGTGGCGTGAAGGTACTCTTCACGAAAAGACAGTGTTTGATGCAAAAAAAGCAATTTATACGAGTTTTGACCTGGAACATTTCGCTCACGGCCATACCACCCTGGACCAGCCCGATCTCGTCTGATCTCGGAAGCCAAGCAGGGTTGGGCCTGGTTAGTACTTGGATGGGAGACCGCCTGGGAATACCAGGTGCTGTGAGCATTTTCACACTTTTTCACCTGTAAAAAAAAAAAAAAAAAGAAGTTTTTCATTGAGATATCCCAATTTTGACCGAGCAAGTGGCGTGAAGGTACTCTTCACGAAAAGACAGTGTTTGATGCAAAAAAAGCCATTTATACGAGTTTTGACCTGGAACATTTCGCTCACGGCCATACCACCCTGGACCAGCCCGATCTCATCTGATCTCGGAAGCCAAGCAGGGTTGGGCCTGGTTAGTACTTGGATGGGAGACCGCCTGGGAATACCAGGTGCTGTGAGCATTTTCACACTTTTTTCACCTGTAAAAAAAAAAAAAAAAAGAAGTTTTTCATTGAGATATCCCAATTTTGACCGAGCAAGTGGCGTGAAGGTACTCTTCACGAAAAGACAGTGTTTGATGCAAAAAAAGCCATTTATACGAGTTTTGACCTGGAACATTTCGCTCACGGCCATACCACCCTGGACCAGCCCGATCTCGTCTGATCTCGGAAGCCAAGCAGGGTTGGGCCTGGTTAGTACTTGGATGGGAGACCGCCTGGGAATACCAGGTGCTGTGAGCATTTTCACACTTTTTCACCTGTCAAAAAAAAAAAAAAAAAAAAAAAGAAGTTTTTCATTGAGGTATCCCAATTTTGACCGAGCAAGTGGCGTGAAGGTACTCTTCACGAAAAGACAGTGTTTGATGCAAAAAAAGCCATTTATACGAGTTTTGACCTGGAACATTTCGCTCACGGCCATACCACCCTGGACCAGCCCGATCTCGTCTGATCTCGGAAGCCAAGCAGGGTTGGGCCTGGTTAGTACTTGGATGGGAGACCGCCTGGGAATACCAGGTGCTGTGAGCATTTTCACACTTTTTCACCTGTCAAAAAAAAAAAAAAAAAAAAAAAAGAAGTTTTTCATTGAGATATCCCAATTTTGACCGAGCAAGTGGCGTGAAGGTACTCTTCACGAAAAGACAGTGTTTGATGCAAAAAAAGCCATTTATACGAGTTTTGACCTGGAACATTTCGCTCACGGCCATACCACCCTGGACCAGCCCGATCTCGTCTGATCTCGGAAGCCAAGCAGGGTTGGGCCTGGTTAGTACTTGGATGGGAGACCGCCTGGGAATACCAGGTGCTGTGAGCATTTTCACACTTTTTCACCTGTCAAAAAAAAAAAAAACAAAAAAAAAAAGAAGTTTTTCATTGAGATATCCCAATTTTGACCGAGCAAGTGGCGTGAAGGTACTCTTCACGAAAAGACAGTGTTTGATGCAAAAAAAGCAATTTATACGAGTTTTGACCTGGAACATTTCGCTCACGGCCATACCACCCTGGACCAGCCCGATCTCGTCTGATCTCGGAAGCCAAGCAGGGTTGGGCCTGGTTAGTACTTGGATGGGAGACCGCCTGGGAATACCAGGTGCTGTGAGCATTTTCACACTTTTTCACCTGTAAAAAAAAAAAAAAAAAGAAGTTTTTCATTGAGATATCCCAATTTTGACCGAGCAAGTGGCGTGAAGGTACTCTTCACGAAAAGACAGTGTTTGATGCAAAAAAAGCAATTTATACGAGTTTTGACCTGGAACATTTCGCTCACGGCCATACCACCCTGGACCAGCCCGATCTCGTCTGATCTCGGAAGCCAAGCAGGGTTGGGCCTGGTTAGTACTTGGATGGGAGACCGCCTGGGAATACCAGGTGCTGTGAGCATTTTCACACTTTTTCACCTGTAAAAAAAAAAAAAAAAAGAAGTTTTTCATTGAGATATCCCAATTTTGACCGAGCAAGTGGCGTGAAGGTACTCTTCACGAAAAGACAGTGTTTGATGCAAAAAAAGCCATTTATACGAGTTTTGACCTGGAACATTTCGCTCACGGCCATACCACCCTGGACCAGCCCGATCTCATCTGATCTCGGAAGCCAAGCAGGGTTGGGCCTGGTTAGTACTTGGATGGGAGACCGCCTGGGAATACCAGGTGCTGTGAGCATTTTCACACTTTTTTCACCTGTAAAAAAAAAAAAAAAAAGAAGTTTTTCATTGAGATATCCCAATTTTGACCGAGCAAGTGGCGTGAAGGTACTCTTCACGAAAAGACAGTGTTTGATGCAAAAAAAGCCATTTATACGAGTTTTGACCTGGAACATTTCGCTCACGGCCATACCACCCTGGACCAGCCCGATCTCGTCTGATCTCGGAAGCCAAGCAGGGTTGGGCCTGGTTAGTACTTGGATGGGAGACCGCCTGGGAATACCAGGTGCTGTGAGCATTTTCACACTTTTTCACCTGTCAAAAAAAAAAAAAAAAAAAAAAAAGAAGTTTTTCATTGAGATATCCCAATTTTGACCGAGCAAGTGGCGTGAAGGTACTCTTCACGAAAAGACAGTGTTTGATGCAAAAAAAGCCATTTATACGAGTTTTGACCTGGAACATTTCGCTCACGGCCATACCACCCTGGACCAGCCCGATCTCGTCTGATCTCGGAAGCCAAGCAGGGTTGGGCCTGGTTAGTACTTGGATGGGAGACCGCCTGGGAATACCAGGTGCTGTGAGCATTTTCACACTTTTTCACCTGTCAAAAAAAAAAAAAAAAAAAAAAAAGAAGTTTTTCATTGAGATATCCCAATTTTGACCGAGCAAGTGGCGTGAAGGTACTCTTCACGAAAAGACAGTGTTTGATGCAAAAAAAGCCATTTATACGAGTTTTGACCTGGAACATTTCGCTCACGGCCATACCACCCTGGACCAGCCCGATCTCGTCTGATCTCGGAAGCCAAGCAGGGTTGGGCCTGGTTAGTACTTGGATGGGAGACCGCCTGGGAATACCAGGTGCTGTGAGCATTTTCACACTTTTTCACCTGTCAAAAAAAAAAAAAACAAAAAAAAAAAGAAGTTTTTCATTGAGATATCCCAATTTTGACCGAGCAAGTGGCGTGAAGGTACTCTTCACGAAAAGACAGTGTTTGATGCAAAAAAAGCAATTTATACGAGTTTTGACCTGGAACATTTCGCTCACGGCCATACCACCCTGGACCAGCCCGATCTCGTCTGATCTCGGAAGCCAAGCAGGGTTGGGCCTGGTTAGTACTTGGATGGGAGACCGCCTGGGAATACCAGGTGCTGTGAGCATTTTCACACTTTTTCACCTGTAAAAAAAAAAAAAAAAAGAAGTTTTTCATTGAGATATCCCAATTTTGACCGAGCAAGTGGCGTGAAGGTACTCTTCACGAAAAGACAGTGTTTGATGCAAAAAAAGCCATTTATACGAGTTTTGACCTGGAACATTTCGCTCACGGCCATACCACCCTGGACCAGCCCGATCTCATCTGATCTCGGAAGCCAAGCAGGGTTGGGCCTGGTTAGTACTTGGATGGGAGACCGCCTGGGAATACCAGGTGCTGTGAGCATTTTCACACTTTTTTCACCTGTAAAAAAAAAAAAAAAAAGAAGTTTTTCATTGAGATATCCCAATTTTGACCGAGCAAGTGGCGTGAAGGTACTCTTCACGAAAAGACAGTGTTTGATGCAAAAAAAGCCATTTATACGAGTTTTGACCTGGAACATTTCGCTCACGGCCATACCACCCTGGACCAGCCCGATCTCGTCTGATCTCGGAAGCCAAGCAGGGTTGGGCCTGGTTAGTACTTGGATGGGAGACCGCCTGGGAATACCAGGTGCTGTGAGCATTTTCACACTTTTTCACCTGTCAAAAAAAAAAAAAAAAAAAAAAAGAAGTTTTTCATTGAGATATCCCAATTTTGACCGAGCAAGTGGCGTGAAGGTACTCTTCACGAAAAGACAGTGTTTGATGCAAAAAAAGCCATTTATACGAGTTTTGACCTGGAACATTTCGCTCACGGCCATACCACCCTGGACCAGCCCGATCTCGTCTGATCTCGGAAGCCAAGCAGGGTTGGGCCTGGTTAGTACTTGGATGGGAGACCGCCTGGGAATACCAGGTGCTGTGAGCATTTTCACACTTTTTCACCTGTCAAAAAAAAAAAAAAAAAAAAAAAAGAAGTTTTTCATTGAGATATCCCAATTTTGACCGAGCAAGTGGCGTGAAGGTACTCTTCACGAAAAGACAGTGTTTGATGCAAAAAAAGCCATTTATACGAGTTTTGACCTGGAACATTTCGCTCACGGCCATACCACCCTGGACCAGCCCGATCTCGTCTGATCTCGGAAGCCAAGCAGGGTTGGGCCTGGTTAGTACTTGGATGGGAGACCGCCTGGGAATACCAGGTGCTGTGAGCATTTTCACACTTTTTCACCTGTCAAAAAAAAAAAAAAAAAAAGAAGTTTTTCATTGAGATATCCCAATTTTGACCGAGCAAGTGGCGTGAAGGTACTCTTCACGAAAAGACAGTGTTTGATATAAAAAAGGCCGTTTTGACCTGGAACATTTCGCTCACGGCCATACCACCCTGGACCAGCCCGATCTCGTCTGATCTCGGAAGCCAAGCAGGGTTGGGCCTGGTTAGTACTTGGATGGGAGACCGCCTGGGAATACCAGGTGCTGTGAGCATTTTCACACTTTTTCACCTGTAAAAAAAAAAAAAAAAGAAGTTTTTCATTGAGATATCCCAATTTTGACCGAGCAAGTGGCGTGAAGGTACTCTTCACGAAAAGACAGTGTTTGATGCAAAAAAAGCCATTTATACGAGTTTTGACCTGGAACATTTCGCTCACGGCCATACCACCCTGGACCAGCCCCTTTGCAATCAGTGCAGGTGCGTGCAATTTGTGGTGTGCTGCATGGTCTGGAGCTGGAGGTTTGGGAGTTTTTTTTGAGTTTTTAATCGTTATTTTGGTCATTTTCATTTACTTTTTTCAGTTCTTTTGTTTGTTCCCCTCCCAGTAAACTTACTGGGAGGTGGATTTTTTGTTTTTTGTGAGCATGGCTCAAAGGACGGACAACACGGCATCGGACACTGGAATGGACACGACAAAGGCAAGACAAAGTTTGAAAGAATCTGTAAATAATAGAAAGAACGAAGAAAGAAGAATGAAATTTATGAAAGAACTCACTGTGGTGTTGGAGTTGACGGAGGGAGCACAAATCACGCCACTAGCTTTTTTGAAATCGACTCAGGAGGTGTGCGGCTCCATAGTAGCGTGCAGACTCATCTCGAAGGACAAATATGAAGTAACCGTCAGTACCACTAAAGCGAAGGAGCGGCTCCTGGACGGGTACTGCATTGGAGGAGTCAGGGTTCACGCCCGTGACATCTCGGTGGATGAGCTGGTCGTGTCCTTCATGGGGCTGCCGGCTTATATCGAGGACGAGGAGATCCTGGCCAAGCTCTACGCCTGGGGGGTCTCTGCGGTCTCCGAGGTGAGGAGGAGAATGTGGCCGGGGACGAACGTGGCGGACGGCACCAGGTTTGTACGGGTAAGGTTCACGGACACGGTGCAGTCCTTACCGTATTCTGTCAGGTTTGACACCGCGGGGGGCCCCGAGTACTTCAGGGTAATACACGACAGGCAGGTGCGGGTGTGTAGGGGGTGTCTCCAGCCTGGCCATATTCTGAGGGAGTGCCCTGACTTTCTGTGCCGCAACTGCGGGAGCCAGGGGCATTACGCGCGCGAGTGCGTCGCGCAGCGGGCCCCGAAGTGCAGAGAGTGCCGCATGTTCCGCCACTTATGTCCGTGTGGTGCGGGTGACAGAGAGGAGGACAGAGGGGAGGACAGAGGGGAGGACAGGGAGGACGCCATTGGAGGAGAGAGCAGTGACGTGGCCCAGAACGTGCCCGCAACTGCTCTCTCCGAAGTAGAGGAGTTTTTGGAGGAGGAGGCTGTGGAGGAGTCAGGGGAGCCAGAGGTGTCTGGCTCCTCTTGCTCCTCTGACTCCTCAGACGAGGAGGCGTCCGTCGCACTGGAGATGGTGCTCGGCTCAGCGCTGGCGTCTGGGAAGGTGGGAGCAGGACAAACTGCTCCTCCTGACCAGAGGGAGGGGACTCGTGAGGGTCCAACTCCTAAGCCCGTGGAGGAAGAGGCTGAACCCGGGAGGAGGATGGGTGCGGGACAGGCCCCGCATCTTACCTCCAAAGGGGGGGACATCACCACAGGGCTGGGTGATGATCCCAAGCTCCAGTCGGACGGTGGTAAGAGGGGACAGGTGGAGAAAAAGGAAAAGAAAGGGGCAAGACGCAGGAAGCAGGTGGCAGGAGACGGAGAGGGCGCTGCTGCTGAGAGCGGCTCTGCCTCCTCCGTTCCAACCACTTCAAAAGCGCCAGCAGAAAGCTCCATCAACCCACCATCCTCCACACGCAGCTCTGCCCCACGAGGTGAGCTCGAGACTGTTTTTAATGATGACTTCATGGATTTCTCCACCCGTGAAGTCAGAAAAAGAGTGTGGCAGTCGGATGCGACGGGCGCCAAAAAGAAGTCTAAATAAAAGATGGGTTACATCCTCCAAGGTCTCCTCTTAATGGCGTTCTCCTTGTCCTCTTGGAACGCAGGCGGCCTGCGGAGCCCAGTGCGGATGCAGAGCGCGTTACACTTTTCCAAGTGGGACGTGCTCTGCATCCAAGAAACGCACTGGGATGTCAGCCACGCGCAACAAGTGCGGAGCATGGGAGTAGGCTCTGTATTTTGGGCCCTGGGCACGGCGTGCTCGCGCGGTGTGGCCACGGTGGTGAGGCCTGGTGTCTTAGGCCAACCCACCCTGGTACACGCCGACCCAGAGGGCTCCTTCCTGGTCCTGGACTTCACGGACACAGTGAAGTTCAGACTAATTAACATCTACGCCCCGAACGATGATGGTCTGAGGAGGCAATTCTTCAAAAAAATATTTCGCTTTGCGAACGACAATACAATCATAATCGGTGACTTTAATACAACACTTTGCAAGACAGACATCGGCATTAACAACTCTTTTAAAAACAGCACTGCCAGGACAGCCCTGTTGGAAGAAGCCGCCAGCAGGAACCTGACGGAGGTGTGGCGGTTCGTCCACCCCTTCCTGAAGGATTTCTCCAGGCGGCAGGTCGTCCAGGGCGTCCTGAAGCAGTCCCGCATTGACCTCTGTTTTGCCTCCTCAGACCTGGCACAGAGAGTCAGTGGTGCTTCCTACAAGTGGTCAGGCTTGAGTGATCACTCCACTTTAGATATTTATTTTGGGTTAGTTTCATCACCGAGGAATGGAGGACTGTGGGTCCTAAACAGCTCCATCCTCGGTGATGAAACTTTTTGTAGGAAAATGGACTTTTTGTTTGATGTATTTGACATGGAGCTGGAGCTGATCGACAGCGTGGTCGATTGGTGGCCGACGGCAAAAACACGCATTAAAAAGCTCTGTGTCAATTACAGCAAACACAAGGCGTGGCTGTCGACCAGGAGGGAGACCGCTCTCCGCCAGCGCCTGCAGGTCCTGGACCAGGGCGCAGCTTCCACCACTGGCCCTGTGGATCCAGAGTACCTGGTGGTGCGCGCTGAGCTGGAGCAGCTGGAGGTAAGTAGGTGTCAGGGTGCAATTTTGAGGGCAAAAGCCAGACACACAGTCGAAGGAGAACGCTCGACAGCGTTCTTCTTCGGCTGTGAGAAGGTTACACAGGGAAAGATGCACATAGATAAGTTGATAGATAAGACAGGTAAGATTGTTTCCGAGGTAAGTGAGGTTTTAGAGACAGCGCAGGATTTCTATAGTAGGCTTTTTAGTTCAGACGGAGTGGCAGAGCAGGCTTTAGACCAGGCTGTAGGTGCTCTGGAGCGCACACTGAGCAGGGAGGATAGGGAGCTGTGCGACGCGCCTCTGTCTCTCATGGAGATAGAGGCTGCAGTCAAGAGTTTAAATACAGGGAAAAGCCCCGGAGAGGACGGACTAACCTGTGAGTTTTTCAAGCGTTTCGCTTCCAGGTTAGCTCCGATCCTACTCCTATTATATCAGGATTTTGAGAGTGAGAGTAGAGTTGGCGATGGTTTTGCGATGAGTGTCGTCACTCTGCTTTTTAAGAAGGGCGACAGGAGCAGCCTCGCCAACTACAGGCCCATTAGCCTTTTGAACGTAGACTATAAAATTTTAGCAAAGGTATTAGCAGGTAGGTTAAAGCGTGTGATTGGATCCGTCATACACCCCTCGCAGGCCTACAGCGTCCCCGGGAGGGACATCTCAGACACAGTTTTGTCTCTGAGATATCTCCTTCGGCAGATGCACGCGACCGGTGGTATTTACGTTAGTGTAGACTTTAACAAGGCGTTCGACAGAGTTGAGCATTCGTTCCTCTGGACTGTATTAGGTAAGTTAGGTTTCGGCGAACGGTTTGTTAATTGGCTACAGCTCATCTATTCCTTTGCGGTCAGTAAGGTCAAAGTCAACGGGTTTCTAACTGACTCTTTCCCCTTAAAAAGATCAGTCAGGCAGGGCTGTCCCCTCTCGTCGCTCCTCTACAGCATCGCCGCTGAGCCTTTGGCGGCCATGTTGAGGGCGGACGCGGCGGTGAGGGGACTGACCACGCCTGCGGGTAGGGAAGTCAAAATTTTTCAGTACGCAGATGACACGAATCTGATCCTCCGAGACGTGGAGAGCCTGAACGCCTCTCTCCACGTGCTCAATGTTTACGGCCTCGCTTCAGGGGCCAAAATCAATTTCGATAAAACCACGGTTAAATTTTGCGGCAGCGTCACGCCTGTTCCTCTCCCTGTCCAGCTCCGGGAGGCGGGGGACTCCTACAAGGTCCTCGGCGTCCCCCTGGGCAGAGACGAGGAGGCGTGTCGTACTGCACTTTGGTCGCCTTTGTGCGAGAAAATTACAGCGCGCTTGAATTTTTGGAGACGTCGTAATCTGACATTAAAAGGTAAAGTCTTAGTTGTAAATTCTTTGTGCATGTCCATGTTGAACCATGCACTCTCCGTGTACGGCCTGCCGGGGGTCTATGCTAACAAATTAAGGTTAGTGATAAACCACTTTTTGTGGAATCGTGAGAGGGGCTTTATTGCACATAAGGTTATGATAGGTGAGTACGATCAGGGAGGTTTAAAGTTAGCAGATTTAGAGTTAAGGAAGAAGGCCTTCAGGCTGAAAACAATTCGGAAATTTCTAGACGTTGAGGTAGATGCTCCATGGAAGGATTATATAGGTGAGTTTGTTAATAGTCTAGGTAAGTTTGGTGTTTATAATTTGTGTTTGTTGCCCCCTGTTTCGGTCCTGGAGGGCCTCCCCCCCTTCGAGAGGGAACTCTTGGAGGCGTGGAGGACTTTCAGGCCCCTGACTGTGGCGGTTCCAGACAGCGGTGAGGGTCTCGCGCACATGCCCCTCCGTCATAACCCTGACTTGCTCTCCGCTCCCCCCGGGAAGCGCGAGTGCATGATCAGTGGGGCGATGGAGGAGGCTGGGCTGGAATATGTAGGTAAGGTATTTGACGTGAAAGGTAATTTTAGTGTAGATTACATAGGGAAGTGTTTTAGGTTAGCAGGTAAAGTGTTTAGGAAAAAGTATATTAGTGGTATGGTAAGTATTTTTAACAGGAATCTGGTCAGGCATTGGGGAAGCACTTTGGGCCAAATGGGGAGCACGACAGGTAAGTTGAATTTTAATGTATTTGTTAGCACGGGGAGGTTTAGGATTTTCACAGACCTACCCACCCGCATCCTGTATCAGTTGTTGTTGCCGGGAGTGCTCGGGCGTCCCGCCTCGGAACACAAATGGTCATTAACATTCCCCGCACGCACCATCGCAACCATCTGGGCCAACATCTTTAATTGGTACACCCCACATAACGTAGGTCATTTTGACTTCAGATTTAGACACAGGATCGTCTTTACATCCGCAGCACTGCACGCATTTCTTCCCGACAGCTACGCTGCGGACTGCCCCGTGTGCCACGGACCCCCCGAGACCCTGGAGCACATGCTGTACACCTGCCCGGCCGTCCGCCCGTTCTGGTCCCGACTGCAGGACCTCCTCGCTCGGAGGCTGTCCTGGAGGCTCCCACCGCCGGCGGCCCTAGGAGGGGACGACCAGGAGCCCTGGCTCCTCCTCTTTGGTCCCGGACAGAGTCGCTCTGGAGCCAACACCCATCTCGCCCGACTAACCCTCTCCATAGCCCGGTACACATTATATCTCAACAGGAACATCCATCTCCGTGACAATAAAACAGCAGCACCCTGGCCCATCTTCAAAGGACTCTTGGCCGCACACCTCCGACACCTCCACATGGCAGCAGAGCACCGGTTCATCACCCACCTCGTCCCCCACAACACCCTGATCCACCTCACACCCTCTGGAAACCTGGACATCCTCTTCTGACCCCGGCATCACCCCCCATCACTGAAGAATGTTTCGAGAATGATTGTGTGTTTGATTTTCTGTAATTTTTTGTCTCGTCTCCCCTTGCCCTTGTGTATCCCATTCCCTTGCCCTTGTGTGTCATGTATGTCTGTACATTCATGTAAATATATGTAAATACTTGTTTTAAGATGTTTTTGATAATAAAAGATAAAAAAAAAAAAGACCAGCCCGATCTCGTCTGATCTCGGAAGCCAAGCAGGGTTGGGCCTGGTTAGTACTTGGATGGGAGACCGCCTGGGAATACCAGGTGCTGTGAGCATTTTCACACTTTTTCACCTGTCAAAAAAAAAAAAAAAAAAAAAAAAAGAAGTTTTTCATTGAGATATCCCAATTTTGACCGAGCAAGTGGCGTGAAGGTACTCTTCACGAAAAGACAGTGTTTGATGCAAAAAAAAGCCATTTATACGAGTTTTGACCTGGAACATTTCGCTCACGGCCATACCACCCTGGACCAGCCCGATCTCGTCTGATCTCGGAAGCCAAGCAGGGTTGGGCCTGGTTAGTACTTGGATGGGAGACCGCCTGGGAATACCAGGTGCTGTGAGCATTTTCACACTTTTTCACCTGTCAAAAAAAAAAAAAAAAAAAAAAAAAGAAGTTTTTCATTGAGATATCCCAAATTTGACCGAGCAAGTGGCGTGAAGGTACTCTTCACGAAAAGACAGTGTTTGATGCAAAAAAAGCCGTTTATACGAGTTTTGACCTGGAACATTTCGCTCACGGCCATACCACCCTGGACCAGCACGATCTCGTCTGATCTCGGAAGCCAAGCAGGGTTAGGCCTGGTTAGTACTTGGATGGGCGACCGCCGGGGAATACCAGGTGCTGTGAGCATTTTCACACTTTTTCACCTGTCAAAAAAAAAAAAAAAAAAAAAAGAAGTTTTTCATTGAGATATCCCAATTTTGACCGAGCAAGTGGCGTGAAGGTACTCTTCACGAAAAGACAGTGTTTGATGCAAAAAAAGCAATTTATACGAGTTTTGACCTGGAACATTTCACTCACGGCCATACCACCCTGGACCAGCCCGATCTCGTCTGATCTCGGAAGCCAAGCAGGGTTGGGCCTGGTTAGTACTTTGATGGGAGACCGCCTGGGAATACCAGGTGCTGTGAGCATTTTCACACTTTTTCACCTGTCAAAAAAAAAAAAAAAAAAAAAAAAGAAGTTTTTCATTGAGATATCCCAATTTTGACCGAGCAAGTGGCGTGAAGGTACTCTTCACGAAAAGACAGTGTTTGATGCAAAAAAAGCCATTTATACGAGTTTTGACCTGGAACATTTCGCTCACGGCCATACCACCCTGGACCAGCCCGATCTCGTCTGATCTCGGAAGCCAAGCAGGGTTGGGCCTGGTTAGTACTTGGATGGGAGACCGCCTGGGAATACCAGGTGCTGTGAGCATTTTCACACTTTTTCACCTGTCAAAAAAAAAAAAAAAAAAAAAAGAAGTTTTTCATTGAGATATCCCAATTTTGACCGAGCAAGTGGCGTGAAGGTACTCTTCACGAAAAGACAGTGTTTGATGCAAAAAAAGCAATTTATACGAGTTTTGACCTGGAACATTTCACTCACGGCCATACCACCCTGGACCAGCCCGATCTCGTCTGATCTCGGAAGCCAAGCAGGGTTGGGCCTGGTTAGTACTTTGATGGGAGACCGCCTGGGAATACCAGGTGCTGTGAGCATTTTCACACTTTTTCACCTGTCAAAAAAAAAAAAAAAAAAAAAAAGAAGTTTTTCATTGAGATATCCCAATTTTGACCGAGCAAGTGGCGTGAAGGTACTCTTCACGAAAAGACAGTGTTTGATGCAAAAAAAGCCATTTATACGAGTTTTGACCTGGAACATTTCGCTCACGGCCATACCACCCTGGACCAGCCCGATCTCGTCTGATCTCGGAAGCCAAGCAGGGTTGGGCCTGGTTAGTACTTGGATGGGAGACCGCCTGGGAATACCAGGTGCTGTGAGCATTTTCACACTTTTTCACCTGTCAAAAAAAAAAAAAAAAAAAAAAGAAGTTTTTCATTGAGATATCCCAATTTTGACCGAGCAAGTGGCGTGAAGGTACTCTTCACGAAAAGACAGTGTTTGATGCAAAAAAAGCCATTTATACGAGTTTTGACCTGGAACATTTCGCTCACGGCCATACCACCCTGGACCAGCCCGATCTCGTCTGATCTCGGAAGCCAAGCAGGGTTGGGCCTGGTTAGTACTTGGATGGGAGACCGCCTGGGAATACCAGGTGCTGTGAGCATTTTCACACTTTTTCACCTGTCAAAAAAAAAAAAAAAAAAAAAAAAGAAGTTTTTCATTGAGATATCCCAATTTTGACCGAGCAAGTGGCGTGAAGGTACTCTTCACGAAAAGACAGTGTTTGATGCAAAAAAAGCCATTTATACGAGTTTTGACCTGGAACATTTCGCTCACGGCCATACCACCCTGGACCAGCCCGATCTCGTCTGATCTCGGAAGCCAAGCAGGGTTGGGCCTGGTTAGTACTTGGATGGGAGACCGCCTGGGAATACCAGGTGCTGTGAGCATTTTCACACTTTTTCACCTGTCAAAAAAAAAAAAAAAAAAAAGAAGTTTTTCATTGAGATATCCCAATTTTGACCGAGCAAGTGGCGTGAAGGTACTCTTCACGAAAAGACAGTGTTTGATGCAAAAAAAGCCATTTATACGAGTTTTGACCTGGAACATTTCGCTCACGGCCATACCACCCTGGACCAGCCCGATCTCGTCTGATCTCGGAAGCCAAGCAGGGTTGGGCCTGGTTAGTACTTGGATGGGAGACCGCCTGGGAAT